>NC_045613.1:3685724-3986568 GCF_009762305.2 Zalophus californianus | reverse complement strand
CCTAAACCCGTAACCCTAACCCTAACCCGTACCCTAAACCCTAAACCCTAACCCTAACCCGTACCCTAACCCTAAACCCTACCCTAACCCTAACCCTAACCCAAACCCTAACCCGTACCCTAACCCTAACCCGTACCCTAAACCCTAACCCTACCCTAACCCTAACCCCTACCCTAACCCTAACCCTAACCCTAACCCTAACCCGTACCCTAACCCGTAACCCTAACCTAACCCTACCCTAACCCGTACCCTACCCTAACCCGTACCCTAACCGTACCCTAACCCAAACCCGTACCTAACCCGTAAACCCTAACCTAACCCTAAACCCTAACCCTACCCTACCCTACCCTACCCTAACCCGTACCCTAACCCTAACCCGTACCCTAACCCTAACCCGTACCCTAACCCTAACCCGTACCCTAACCTAACCCCACTACCTACCCGTCCTACCCTAACCCCCTAACCCTAACCCGTACCCTAACCCGTACCCTAACCCTAACCCGTACCCTAACCCGTACCCGTACCCTAACCCGTACCCTAACCCCTAACCCGTACCCTAACCTGTACCCTAACCCGTACCCTAACCCGTACCCTAACCCGTACCCTAACCCATACCCTAACCCGTACCCTAACCCTAACCCTAATCCTAACCCGTACCCTAACCCTAATCCTAACCCGTACCCTAACCCCTACCCTAACCCGTACCCGTACCCGTACCCTAACCCGTACCCTACCCTAACCCATACCCGTACCCTAACCCGTACCCTAACCCGGACCCGTACACGTACCTGAACCCTAACCTCTACCCTAACCCCTAATCCCTAACCCTAACCCGTACCCTTACCCTTACCCCTAATCCCTAACCCTAACCATGCTGATCAGACCCTTCATGCACCTGGCCACGAATCCTGACCCTACTTTCGGTTCTGCACGACCCATCCCAAAGTCCTTTCTCCAAACCCCGAGGGATTGGAATGCTGAAACAATCCCAGAATATTCACAGGGCAATACAATTGGATATAGTGCCATTTGGAACACCAGAAACGTTAGAGCAGGAGCAATCTTAATGAAATCCTGAGCCAACACACATTCAGAGCTACCTTAATCACAAACCCTGAGCCTGACCCTCACCCTAACCCTTGCCCTCAACTCTGCCCTCCAAGGCGGTCTTCACACTGCTGACAAATCGCACCCTTCCATCTCTTGGGCCCTACTCCTAACCCTAGGCTGGGTTCTGCCACAACTCACTCCAAAATCTTGGCCCCAATCCCTGAGATAATTGAGACACCTGACCAATTCCAGAGGATTCACAGGGCAATACAATGGGAAATCCTGTCATTTGGAAAACCTGAAAGCACTTGGAGCACAAGAAATGTGAATGCAAACCTGAGCCAACGCACAACTTAACTGCCCTCCTGAACACAAACCCTGAGCCTGACCCTCAGGATAACCCTCACCCTCAACTCACCCCTCTGGGAAGGTCTTCACACTGCCGACTGAGAGGACCGTCCAAGTTTCTGAGACTTAATCCTAACCCTAATTTTGGTACTGACACTTTCCAACCCAAAGCTTGACCCCAAACCCCGAGAGACTGGGGACATCTGAGAAATCCCAGAGGACTCAGCCTGCAACACAAAAGGAAACTATGCCATTTTGAACACTGGAAAGGAGCTGGAGCACGAGAAATATGAATGAAAATGTAAGACATTCGCACATCGGCACCTCCCCCAAACACAAACCGTGAGCCTCACCCTCACCCTAAATCTTCCCTCAACTCAACCATCCTATCAGTTCTGCACACTTCAGGCCCATTGGATCCTTCAACCTCCTGGGTCCTACCCCTAGCACTCAACTGGGTTCTAACACTACCTAACCCAAAAGCCTGGCTCCAAACACCGAGGGACTTGGGACACCTGAGCATCACCATAAGTCTCAGTCGACAACAAAGAAACATATCGTTCCATTTGAAAGACCTTAATAATGCTAGAGCAATAGTATTCTGAGAGAAACCTAAACTAATCCACACTATTCTTGCCCCCTCAGAACAGGAACGCTAAGCCTGATCCTCAACGTATACCCAACCTAACACTAACCCTAAACCCTAATGCTATCCCTAACTCCTATTGCCTATCCCCTAATGCCTAACCATAATCCTATCTAGAAGAAGACATTTGGACAAGAATGGTAAAAGACATTTCAGATAGTGGTCCAGGTGGACACAGTCGAAAGGGGCATGTGATTTGGGTTATAATGTGGAATCCGTAATCATTTCCTCATTTACGGTTATGTGGTGGTGCCCTGGGAGAGTGTCCTTGGTTTGGTACAATGCAGTGAATTCTACTACTGTGACAAGTTAATGCAGATTGGAAATCACCACCGAGTAAATTACTCTTCCAAACAACCTTCTTTGCAGCACACCACAGAAGCACAGATGGCTTCAAACTCTGTGATGGAGACCAAGCCCTCCTAGATCCAGTTCACCCACCATGGAGAGGCCATTCGCCCTTCTAGGAGGCCACATGCTACAAGAGACTTGTGGGAGGATTAAATCAGCAGCCCCTGTGTCTTGGGTGCAGTAGGAGCAGTGGGATCTGGAATTCCAATTTTCCAGGATGCTCCACCAAAGAATGGTTAGAACTGTGAAAGTGCATGAAGGGAAGCCTCAGTAAAGTGGACTGGGCACGCCAGCAGGGGAGGCTGGAGGGGGGAGCCTACCACTCAGGGTCAGTTACAGGAACAACTGTCAATTACAGAACAAACAGTAGAATCCCCCACAGGAGAGACTCACCAGTCACAGGCCCCAAAGGGGAAGATGTAGGTTTCCTCTCCTCCAAGAAATCCACCATCCCTGCAGCTCGGCCGGTGAAAACCTCCATCACCCTGAACCCTTGCTTTTCTCCAGCGGACTTTCCTTCAAAACAACCCTCCCAACTTCCCCCACCTTCTCCAGGAAATAATGTTCCTCTCCTTTGTTTCTTGCACTTGCCCGTGATGTGGCCGTCGGTTCCTTGTCCCGGACGGCAAGTCTCTGCTATTCCCAAATAAACCAATTTTGCTGCTAAAATAGCCGGCAGTTTTAACTTAAGGTTAACAGAACTAATAAATTGAATAAATCTTCAAGGAACAGAAGCAATATATAAAAATCAATTGCATTTCTATACACCGCTAAAGAACCATCAGAAAGAGAAATTCGGAAAACAGGCTCATTTACAACTACATCACAAAGAACAAAACACCTAGCAGTACGTTTATCCCAGGAGCTGACAGACCTGTGCTCTGACACCCCCCGTGAGACACTGACGACAGACATTCAGGGAGACACACGGAGTGGGAAAGACACTCAGCGCTCAGGGAAGAACCCACACTGTGACAAAATCTACTCTCCCCAAAGCCGTCTACAGAGTCCGCGCCGTCGCTCCCGAACTTCCAGACACCGGACGGACAACCCTGAAGTGGGTGTGGGCGCGGGAAGCACCCGGCAGGGCTGAGGCGGCGGGAGTACGAGAACCACAACAGGCAACCGCTCCCTGACTGCAGACTGCCTGAGGAACCGAATCCCTGTGGCGCAGAAACACAGACCCGGGACCCTCGGAGCGGAGCCGAGCCCAGAGGGGGAGCCCCGACAGCCCCCGGCACAGCGCACCCCCGGGACCCCACGTCGCCGCACACAAAGCCACAGAAACCCCACCGTCTGCACAACGCGCCCTTCCTCCGCAGAGTCCTGTGAGCACGGACCCCCTCAGCAGTCCCCGCTCAGGCGGCTTCTCCTCACCTTCTCCTCCCCGGGCGGGTCCTGAGGAGGCCGGGCTCCTGTCCGCGTGGACGAGGCGGGAAGTCCTCCCCAGCGGGATCTGTCAGCGTGGACGCGGCCCTACGTCCTCCCCAGGCCCCCACAGCGAGTCCTAAGGAGGCCGGGATCCTGTCATTGTGGATGCGGACCCACGTCCTCCAGAAGCCCCCACAGAGGGTCCTGAGGAGGTCCGGCTCCTGTCACAAGGGACGCGCATGTCCCCCAGGGGTCGGGGAGCTGGGCTCGGGCGCCCCCTGCAGGCGTTGGAGGCAATCCAATATGCGGTGCACTCAGTTCAGGGGACGCCCCTGTGCCCTCCCCTGGTCCAGCTGAATCCATTAAATTTTGGAAACTAAAACTGAAATCGAGCCCAACATCCCCTGACATCTCCAAAAATAGGAACAAATATTTGGAAACTATAGGTAATTAAATTAAATGCAGATATAAACTTGACAACTATACCAAAATTCATTCAAAATTGTACATAAATATAAAATGCAAAATTATCTATCAAAAAAAAAAAAAAAAACCCATAAAGAAAAATCTACATGACCTTGAGTTTGGTGAAGAGTTTTAACACACAACACCAAAAGCCAATCCACAAAAGAAAAAAATTGATAACAAGAACTTCCTAAAAATAAAACTTTTACACTGTGAAAGACCTTGCTCAGAAAACTAAAAGACAAGCCACACACCGGGAGAAAATATTTGCAAAGCACATATCTGATAAAGGATTTGTATTCAAAATATACAAAAAACTCTCAAAACTCAACAAAAAGGAAATAACCTAATGGATAATGGGTAAATATCTGAATAGATGCCTGGACAAAGAAGATGTACAGATAATAAAAATCACACAAAATATGCTCAACGTCCATTATCATTAGTAAATTACAAATTTTAAACAACAGTGATATAGCGCTGCACACCTATTAAAAATACTAAACTACAAAAAAACAAGAATAGCAGTTGCTGGAAGGTGAGAGATAACAGCAACTGTACTTCACACTGGGGGAATGTACCTACTGCCGCTTCAGAAGACAGTTTGTCAGTTTTTCCCAAAGTTAAATAAGTCTCACCTTTAGGATCCAACAATCGTGTTTCTGGTATTTAGACAAATGCTTTGAAAAGCTATTTCCAAACAAAACCTTGCGAGCTTATGCACAGCAGCTCTATATCTAGTGGTTAATATCTTACAGAAATCAGGATGTATTTCAGTAAATGAATCCATAAACAAAGTGGAGTGCATTCGTGTGAAAGAAGCAGAATATGCCACCCCAAATATGCCTCTTTGGCGCAAGGATTATTTGGGGCTGATTATTTTTAAGTAAGAGCAGATACAGAAGAATCTCTGAAAACTGAGGAAAGGTTGCCATTTGGTGAGTGAAATGTACACTTATAAAGGAAAGCTCTGTTTGGAAGGATGTCTCCCTCTCTGTAACAGGAACAGAAGAATGACTAAATCTCAACACATTCTTATCAAAGGAGAAGACACAGACTGGAATCTGTGTAACAACCATACCCTCCTTTGCTGTGCTTGACCTGGTAATGTCCCTTAACTGGCCTTCCCACCACCCAAAATCGGGGTGTATTTAGCTAAAGATGGCATTTAGGGAGATGGCTGGGCCATTTCAGGGAGTTACTCTGTTTTCCTGGATAACTTCCATGTAAACAGGACATATGCATGTTATTAAACTTCCATTTTTCTCCTGTTTATCTATTCAGCAATAAAAAGCAGTGAACCATCACCCCATACAATGACATGGATGAATCTTAAATGTATTTTGGTAACTGAAATAATCCAGTCTGAAAAGGTTACACGCTGTATGACACCATTTATAGGACATTCTGGAAAAGGCAAAACAACAGACATGATAACAGGATCAAAGGATGGGGGATTTAAAGTATTCCATGATATTTTAATGATTTACACCTGCCGCTATACATGTGTCAAAATCCAAACATTTTCACATCCCAAACAGTAATCATAATCTACTTAAATTATTTAGGATGTGGGAGTATCACAGGGTGGTGTAGGGGCAAGGAGCAGGCCAAAGTGACCCATTGATCATTTTGAATAAGTTACTTAAGTGACAGCCTATGCAAGAAACACAATCAGACTCCCCCCTACAAATTCCCCTGGAAGCAGGTATTATATATCCCATGTGAAGATCTCCCTTACTAGGAGGAGAAGAGAATTCCTTATCAACAGTGATGGGAAATTTATAGCCAAGAAGCCTGTTTGAACGATCATTCTTACTTTTTTACTGATTTACTATCCCAGCCCAAATTCTGTTTAGAATTCCTTACTAATTCAAGCTCTCAAGGTTACATTTCCTTTGTCCTGTGAATTCCTCACAAGTTTACTTTCCTTTTGTCCAAAAAGTATAAAAACTGCCTGCAATGGTCATTTCTCTGGGTCTCCATTTCATTATTGAGCCTCAATGAGTCCAGTTTCATTCTTCTGCATTTTTTTGTCCAGTTTTCCCAACACCATTTGTTGAAGAGACTGTCTTTTTTTTTTTTTTTCCATTGGATATTCTTTTCTGCTTTGTCAAAGATTAGTTGAAAATAGAGTTGTGGGTCGATTTCTGGTATTCTATTCTGTTCCACTGATCTATGTGTCTATTTTGTGTGAGTACCATACTGTCTTGCTGACTACAGTTTTGTAATATAGCTTGAAGTCCAAAATGGTGATGCCTCCAGCTTTGCTTTTCTTTTTCAAGATTGCTTGGCTATTCGGGGTCTTTTCAGTTCCATACAAATTTTAGGATGATTTGTTCTAGCTCTGTGAAAAATGCTGGTGGTATTTTGATAGAGATTGCATTAAATGTGTAGATTGGAGATTTTAACAATGTTTGTTCTTCCAATCCATCAGCATAGATTTTCTTTCCATTGCTCTCCTTCGTCTTCAATTTCTTTCATCAGTGTTTATGTTTTTTTTTTTCTACTGAAAAATAATTTTCAGGGTACAGTTCTTCCACCTCTTTGCTTAGGGTTTTTCTTAGGTATCTGATTGGTTTTGGTGTGACTGTAAATGAGATTGATTTCTTAATTTCTCTTTCTGCTCCTTCATTATCAATATATAGAAATGCAACAGATTTCTGTACGTTGCTTTTTGTTTCCTGTGACTTTACTGAATTCATGTATCAGTTCTAGCAATTTCTTTTGGAGCAGCCTTTCTGGTTTTCCAAGAGTACCATGTCATCTGCAAATAGTGAATGTCTGAATTCTTCCTTGCTGATTTGGATGCCTTTTCTTTTGGTTGTCTGATTGCTGAGGCTAGGACTTTCACTATTATGTTAAATAACAATTGTGAGATGGATATCCCTGTCTTGTTCCTGACCATAGAGAAAAGCTCTCGATTTTTCTCCATTGAGGATGATATTAGCCATGGGTCTTTTTTATATGATCTTTAGTACGTTGAGGTATGTTCCCTCTATCCCTACTTTGCTAAGGGTTTTTATCAAGAATGGGTGCTGTGCTTTGCCAGATGCTTTTTCTGCATCTATTGAGAGGATCATATGGTTCTTATACTTTCTTTTACTAATGTGGCATATCACATTCATTTGTGAATATTGAACCACCCCTGCAGCCCAAGAATAAAGTCTACTTTATCATGGTGAATAATGCTTTTAATGTACTGTTGGATTTAATTTGCTAGTATCTTGTTGAGAGCTTTGGCATCCATATTCATCAGGGATATTGGCCTGTAATTCTCCTTTTTAGCGGGGTCTTTGGTTTTGGAATCAAGGTAATGCTGGCCTGTAGAATGGGTTTGGAAGTTTCCATTTCTATTTTTTGGAACCGTTTGACAATAAACATTAAGTCTTTTAAATGTCTGGTAGAATTCCCCAGGGAAGCCAGCTGGCCCTGGACTTTTCTTTGTTGGGAGATTTTTTATTACAGATTCCATTTATTTGCTGGTTATAGGTCTATTCAAGTTTTCTATTTCTTCCTATTACAGTTTTGGTAGCTTATATGTTTGTAGGAATTTATTCATTTCTTCCAGATTGCCCAATCTGTTGGCAAATACTTTTTCATGATTGTTTGAATTTCTGTGGTCTTGGTTATGATCTCTCTTCTTTCACTCATGATTTTATCTATTTGGGATTTTTCTCTCTTGTTTATGATAAGTCTGGCTAGGGGGGTTATGAATTAATTCTTTCAATGAAACAGCTCCTAGTTTCATTGATCTGTTTGACTGTTTTGTTGTTATTGTTGTTTCTGTATCATTTATTTCTGCTCTATATTATTTCCCTTCTTCTGCTGGCTTTAGCCTTTCTTTGCCATTCCTTTTCTAGCTCCTTTAGGTGTAAGATTAGGTTGTGTATTTGAGACTTTTCTTGCTTCTTGAGGTAGATCTGTATTGCTATATACTTCCCTCTTAAGACTGCATCCCAAAGGTTTTGGACCATCAGGTTTTCATTTTCATTTGCTTCCATATAGTAATTCCTTCTGTAAATTCCTGGTTAATCCAATCACTCTTTAGCAGGATGTTCTTTAACCAGTATGTATTTCTGGTATTTCCAAATTTTTTCTTCTGTTTGAATTCAAGTTTCATAGTGTTGTGGTCTGAAAATATATTTAGTATGATCTCAATCTTGTTCAGGCCTGATTTGTCACTATGTTATCTATTCTGGGGAAGATTCCATGTGCACTCGAAAAGAATGTGTATTCTGCTGCGTTAGAATTAAAGATTCTGAACATACCTTTTGAGTCCATCTGGTCCAGCATGTAATTCATAGTCATTGTTTCTTTCTTGATTTTCTCCTGAGATGATCTGTCCATTGCTGAAAGGGGGGGGGGTGTTAGAGTCCCCTATTATTACTGTATTGTTATCAATGAGTTTCTTCATGTTTGTTATTGATCTATATATTTGGGTGCTCCAGGTTGGGAACATAAATATTTACAATTGTGTCTTCTTTGTTGGACATTCCCCTTTATTATGATATAGTGTCCTTCTTCCTCTCTTGTTACGGGCTTCGGGTTAAAATCTAATTTGTCTGACATAAGTGTGGCTAGCTTTCTTTTAATGTCCATTAGCATGTCTCCATCCCCTCACTTTTAATCTACAGGTGTCTTTAGGTTTAAAATGAGTCTCTTGAAGGCAGCATATAGATTGGCTTTTTTTTTTAACCCATTTTGATACCCTATATCTTTTGATTGGAGCATTTAGTCCATTTACATTCAGAATTTCTTTAGGATTATTTATTTATTTATTTGACAGAGAGAGACAGAGCGAGAGAAGGAACACAAGCAGGGGAAGTGGGAGAGGGTGAAGCAGGCTTCCCATGGAGCAGGTAGCCTGATGTGGGGCTCGATCCCAGGACACCAGGATCATGACCTGAGCCAAAGGCCGACACTTAATGACTTAGCCACCCAGGCATCCCAGTGGTTATTGATAGATACGAATTTAGTGCCATTTTATTACCTATAAAGTCATTGATTCCGAAGATTTTTCTCTTTTCCTCATCTAGCCATCTAGATGTCTTCTTTGGAAAACATGTTTATTCATGTCTTCTGTCCAATTCTTAACTGGATTATTTGTTTTCGGATGTTCAGTTTGGTAAGTTTTTTATAGATTTGGGATACTCTTTATGAGATGTGTCATTTGCAAATATCTCCTCTCATTATGTAGGCTGCCTTTTAGTTTTATTGATTGCCATTACTTTCAGGAGCAGGAAACATAATAGGCTTTCCTAACACAAAAAAGAAGAAATCCAGACAAGATGCCAAGATGGAGGAAATCTTCCCAATAGGAAAACAAGAGGTTACAGCCAGGGATCTAATCAAAAGAGGTATAAGTAATACGCCTGAACCAGAACTTAAAACAGCAATTATATGGATACTAGCTGGACTTGAGAAAAGAACACAGAGATAAAAGACCTAAAAACTAGTCAGGCATCCAGTTTTTGTTCCTTTGGGTCTTTCTTTCCCAAGGAGTCCCCGTTTAGTATTCCTTGGAGGCTTTTTAATGGTCATGAACTCTTTTAGTTTTTCTTTGTCTGGGAGACTAGTTTTCCTTCTATTCTGAATGACAGCCTTGTTGGATAAAATATTCTTGGCTGCATATTTTTCCCATTCTGCACGTTGAATATATCATGCCACTTTCTTCTGGCCTGTAAAGATTCTGTGGAGAGAGCTCCCTGTTCCCTTATTTGTCTTCCCTAGCAGCTTTCCCTTGCTGCTCTCAGGATTCTTTCATTACCTCTGTATTATGCAAATTTTACTAGGATATATCTTCGGGTTTGCCTGCTTTTGTCGATTTTGATGGGACTTCTTTGTTCCTCCTGGATTTGGATGTCTACTTCCTTCCACAACTTAGGCAAGTTTTTTTTGCTATAATTTGCTCAAATAAACCTTCTGCCCCCTTTTCCCCTCTCTTCTTCTGGGTCTTCTATGATACGAATGTTATTATGCTTTATGGAGTCACTGAGGTCCTTAAGTCTACATTTATAATCCAATATTATTCTTTCCCTCTTCTTGTCGGCCTCATTATTTTACATAATTTTATCTTTTATATTACTTATTCATTCCTCTGATACTGCCATCCTTGTGGTCATTATATCCGTCAGTGTCGCATCTTGATCATAGCATTTTTTTTTTCAGTCTGATAAGTTTTCAGGTCTTTTATCTCTATGCTAAGTGTCTTCTATGCTTTTCTCAAGTCCAGCTAGTATCCATATAATTGTTGTTTTAAATTCTGGTTCAGGCATATTACTTATAACTGTTTTGACTAGATCCCTGGCTATACCTCTTCTTGTTCTTTCTTTTGGGAAGAATTCCTCTATCTTGGCATCTTGTCTGGGTCTCTTCTTTTGTGTGTTAGAAAAGCGTATTATGTTTCCTGCCCCTGAAAGTATATTAAGAAGTCATATACTGTTCAAGGCCTGGTGCTTCAGCAAAGGTTTCTGGTTTATGCTGTGTGGACTCTGCTGTTGTGTTTTAGCTGCTGTTTCGCTCAGGTCAGTTCTCTGTAGAATTTCTCCTTGCCTGCAGTGGGCAGTGTTTGGACCCTGTCCATTGTATAGCAAGTTTTAATTAGGTGTGTTTGGGTCTGCTTGTTAGGAGGCTAGATCTTATTTCCCCTAGAGCTGAAGTTTTGTAGCACTCTATGGTCAATAGACTTGGTGCATATGGTGTGGGAGGAGGGTTGTGCTGGTCTTCTGGGGGAGGGGTCCACTGCTGCTCTCTCAGGCACACTTGCCCTAGTGAAAAAGCACTTATGGAGTGTGGGGGTGGGGGGGGAGGGACAGGGCTTGGTGTAAATGGCTCAAGCCTCCACTGTAAGTGCTGCGTTGCTCACTGAAGTCCATCTGTACTGATGGGTGAGGGTAAAAATGACATCAGCCTACTCTCTCAGCCCCAGAGAGGGGAGTTCACGCCCGTCGCTGTTCGGGAAGTCCTCACAGAAGAGTTAACATTCTCCTGTCATGTGTCCCAGGCATCCCTCAGATCCCTGCCTTCACTCTGCATCCAAAGTGTCTGCCCACTGGGCAGCACAGTGTTCCTGATTTGTCTCAGTTTCACCAGCTGGGTTTCACAGACCCATGCTCATCATCTCGGTGAGATTCTCCACCATGCTGTGGCTGTGCAGGTTGTCCCACGGCACTCACACAAATACACAGGAGCTTGAAGCTTATGGTAAAGTACGGCAAAAAACTGGTGTGCAGTTTAGCTGCCCTCAGCATCTGCCTCTACTCCTATGCTAATAAACGGGGCAGCTCGATGGTGCCCACCAGCTCTTTGGTCCCCAGATATGCCATGCCACCTCTCCAAAATGCACTTCCAAGAGGAATGGTCTCTCCTGGTGTGATCCAGTGGATCCTCGGGCTACGATATCCACTCAAGCCTCTGCCCTCCTTCCCCAAAGAGCACTGCTAAGCATGCCAGGCATGATCCCAGGGATGGCACGGACTTCTAAAACTTCAGACTTTGAGCTCTGCTACTTATAAAAACTTGCAATAATCGGCCCCTCTTGCTTTCCATCAATGGTTTTGGGGAAGTGTGTGTCTTGTGCAGTGCTCTGTGTACTGCTCTCTCTCTCTTCCCTCTACTCTCCCTGATCAGGACCCTCGCTCCTTCACAGCACCTGCAATTTTTTTCTCCCTCAAATCACGTCTCCACACCTTCTTACCTCCCATGGTGTGGCCTTTTTTCTCCCACTATTTGTGCAGTTTGTTCTCTCAGTTCTCAGGTTGATTTATTGGGTATTCAGAATGATGTGATATTTATCTAGCTGTGTTCAAGGGATGAAGCAAGTATAAGTTCTCTCTCTTCCTCCATCTTAATTCTTCCCCAGGTCACACTTCTTAATGTATTCTTAGTGTAAGTAAACTATGGCAAAATGTCATCAGAAGAAATTAGATTCCAGGAGGAAATTCTAAAGCTCATTACATTACCCTTAAATTTTATTAATGCCTTCCATTTGTGCATCATTTAAAACAAGATAGGTGCTTAAAAAAGCATTCTTATACATAAATAGACCAATGAACAGTTAAGTAATTTATCCCTAAACCATGCACATCATTTTTATTCAGGTGTGTATAAGAAAGGGAAATAAGCTTTAAGTGTTTTTCTTTGGATTAAAGACTTTTGGAAATTATTATTCAGGAATGCCAAATGTTTTCCTGGAACGAATGTGTTTTCCAATAGGAAATGCTGATATAATTAAAAGGCATTAGTGTTGATAAAGAAGACCATGAAACATGTGCGCCATGTGTGGTCACCAAGAAAAGAGTTCTAGTGGGCCTAAAGTATATGTCAAATAAATGAATCCGGTAGCATGAATCAAAACATTTAGATGGAAGAACAGACAGCATGAGCCAGATTATGAGACAGATATATATTCAAGGCACATGACTAGGATTACACAGGTGGCTAAGTTTTATAGACTAGTTTGTTCATTTGGAAAATAGTCAAATGTAATATAATTTCCATTTACTGGCATTTATTGATAAATAAATGATTTAGGGCATCAAATGTCCTTTCAGATACACACCAAAATTACATAGTAGGTAACAGATGCCAGTGAAGCCAAAGCAGTATGATTACACTCCAATTTTCCCACACTGCAGTTAAATGGATGGTAAACTCTCTGGTATTATTTCTATATATATCATACTGTCTATTCTCAAGTTTCACAAAAAAATTCTTCAAAACTAGATTACAGAATTTATTAATCCATAAAGGATACTAAAATTATTATTCAACAGAACTCAAACCCAAACCCTAGAGTTGACTGTCGACTATATTCAGTTTGGGGTTTTCCAAGACTGGAAAAAAATTCCCAAACTATCTCTCCCTTATATACCTAAAACACTAGTACATCCACCGTGCTTCTCCTGTTTTTCTCTGGGGAGCCAGAAGAATTTGCCTCTCCACCACCTCCATTACTCATTCTATTAACTATACAATTGCTCTAAATATCCACTGGAAAGAAAGAAGTATATAAAAAACCACAACCTTCAATATTTAAACCATCATCTTTTCAAATCAACTGCAATGGGGAAAGAGAGGATATTGTGCTCTGCAAGATCTGTGAAAAGTCAACACTTTCTCCCTGAAAATACTAGAAGGACAAGGTTAATTCTCTGTATTTCCAACGGGCTAGCAAAATGTTCCCCACATGACTGACAGAAAATGTTTAAAACTTTATCTACATGGGCTCCTAGAAACGAGCAGCACCAACAAATTAATTACAAGTCCCCAGATAACGATTCTCCATTTAAATTGTTTTCAAGCACCTAAAACTCTTCAATAGCAAAAGATATCAGGACGAGATGTTAGCAGTGCTGTCTCTGGAATACTTTTGTGTGCAAATACATAGTTCACCCAAAGTCTTAGTAGACAGCTCATCAGACTTGTGGTTTCTACATTGGTGACAACGATGTGCAACTACAAACAGAAATATTTCTCTATGTAGATGACTCTAAGTAATAAACGAAAGAAACAACGCCTTTTTAAGGCTACTGCTGCAGTAAATGGCCAAATCTGCAGTGCTCTGGAATAAAGTGGACAAAGATAAATCTGGAAGCATACAACAAAATGTAAAAAATAAAGAACTAGAAGAGGGTTGAAGAGACTGGCAGACACCATCTGTCGGTATTCAGAGGCCTGAGCCACACGGATCGCTTTGAACTCCGTGTTGTCTCATATCCTTGGTTAATGGCATTTTTTATGTCTTCACATAGCTTGGCCATTTAAATCCACCACAGAGAGGTGACACAATGATATAGATGAACACCTAGAGGGAGGAGGTGGGCAATTTTATTTTCTAGAATCTAGCATAGGCTCACAAATAATACATAAAGCATAGTCAAACCTATTAACAGAAGGCGCCTGGGTGGCTCAGATGGTTAGGCATCGGCCTTCGGCTCAGGTCGTGATCCCGGAGTCCTGGGATCGAGTCCCGCATCGGTCTCCCTGTTCGGTGGGGAGCCTGCTTCTCCCTCTGCTTCTCTCTCTCTCTGTCTCTCATGAATAAATAAATAAAATCTTTAAAAAAAAAAACTAATAACAGATACTGATCCCATCAGAGTAGTAGTTGTGTAATAATATAATACACGAATCAAGTATTTTCAAAGTCAGACGTGGAATTAAAGCGATCCTCTCTGATATAACTCTCACACATTTGAATTCTAGTATACGTTCTTCATTGGGAGAGAAAACAGTGGGGTTTTTCTCTTCACTGGAAACCAGGCAGAATCAAGCTATAACTCAACTCTTATTGAGACCTCATTAATTATCAAGATCACAAATTATCTTAATTCTCCTGATGTATGATTTTAATACGAAGCATAGGTTTAGGTTTTACACATGTGTTACTTTTCATTGTTAGGATGATTAGAAATATTTAAAAGTTTGAGTAGAAACTCTGCTCTATATCGCCTATGAGCAAGAATGTTGCTATGAACCTTTCGGTGAATAATGACATGATAATTACAATTACCAAATCAAAAGAAAGCTGATGATACAATTAACACAGTAAAAATGCTGGTCCTATTATAGATGGATTAACTTTTTAATTGTATTGGATTTTTGAAGTGTATATATACATATATATACACATATATAATCTATATTTAAAGATTTTATATATTTGAGAGAGAGAACACAAGCGGGGGGGGGCAGAGCCCAAGAGAGGAGCAGGCACCCCACTGAGCAGAGAGCCCAATGTGGGGCTTGATCCCAGGACGCTGGGATCATGACCTGAGAGAGGCTTAACCGACTGAGTCACCCAGGTGCCCCTGAAGTATATGTTTAATAATATACGCTTGTTCACATTACTAAATTCCAAAAAATAGATTTATTTTAAACATTAGTTTCACTGCATTGATTTCGTCATTTGTCTTGCTTTAAGTTACAACTTTTTTGATATTTTAAGTGGCTGATTTCATTACTCAGTGCTAAGAAAAAAACACATTTATGAATTCCAAGCTGGCTCCCAAAAGTCAGCAGAGTGCTTTTGCCTTACTTCTCTACAAATGTGAAGGAGGGGGGTAGTTTACAGCAGATTCTGGTTCTTAACGAATAAACTACTCACAGGTACGCATACACAAACACACACACACACACACACACACACACACACACACACACACACACGTACACAGATATTCCAATTTGACATAAAGATGACTATTTGCCAAAGCTGAAATACGAGGATATTTAAAGCTGAAGTACAATATATTCGGCAACAACAGCTTTTGGGAGACATTGATACTGCATTAAGAGCAGTGCTATGTATGTAGTAAGTAATCAATACAAATCTGATTTTAACAATAATCCAGCTTTATAAATCAATGTAAATTTGCAGACCCAAGTAGAAGGAAGAAGTTAAGCTGAGAAGTCTAGAATGTGCCATCTGAGTATCCGGAGCAAGGTGACATTCCAGGCTATGGCACAAATTCTAGTATAACTTCAAAAGATCAATCGTTGCTCTTCGTTTTTAGGTAAATGCTGCTATCTAAGGTGGAGGTCTTTCAACAGGGGTCAAGGAAAAGTGGAGCTGAGTCAGAGGTATCTGTCTAGAGTTAACTTTGGACTTCTACAAATGGCAAGAGGATTGGGAGAAGGACTGCTTCGCCCAGCCATAAACTACCCCCAAAGTAAAGCATCACTCTCCCGCCCTCCTTAGACCAGCAGCTCTCAAACTTTTGGTTCAGGACCTATTCACACTCTCAAAAATTACTGAGGACTCCAAATAGCTCTTACATAGGGGGATTATAATTATCAACACTTATCATATTAGAAATAAAGCTTTAAAAATACCTATATAATTCATTTAAAAAATAATAATCCCATTATAGATAAACATAACTATATTTCTCCAAGATCAGTTTTCTTTGTGTCAGTTTGGCTAGCTATAATACAGAGTTACCCAATTAAACACTAATCTGCTAGCTGTTACTGTATTTTGTAGATGTGATTAAAGCCCATAAATCAGTTGCCTTCAAGTAAAGCAGATTATCCTATATAATCCAAATTAGCCTGATTCAGTTAGAAGTCCTTAAGGGCAGAGCTGAGGTTTCCTTGATGAAGAAGAAATTATGTCTATGAATTATGCCTTTGCTCTTGCCCTAGCGGTCTAGACTGCCCTTCCTGACAGCCTGCCCTGAGGATTTTGAAATGCCAAGCCAGCTCCCACCATCGCATAAGCTAATTCCCTGTGATGTACTCTTAATATATATCCAGAGAAAATCAAGGAGAGGGTACATCTGTTAACAAGGACAACTCCACGAAAAAAAAAGTTTAAATTAAGAATAAGTGTTCTTAGAAATTTAAAGCATGTCTATGAAAAATAAATACATAGTATGAAATGAGCTGAAAAGACAATTAGCTGGCAGGCAAGAGTGAGCTGAATAATTCTCTCAAATGTAATACATATTAAAAAAGATATCAGACATTCAGGATAGTTCAAAGAGGTCAAATATCTGTTTACATAGGGGTTACAAAAAGAGAACAGCACATAGACTCATTTATATTTATAAATACGAGAACTACGAAATAAACATTAGGAAATTGAAGTGATTCATTAAAAAAATATTACACAATGGCCACTTAGTATTTATCCCAGAAATGAAAGGATAGTTATAAGTACATTTATTAATGTAATTCTATCTATTACTATAAAATGCAGATATTCATATTGTCAACTCATTGGGAAGAGAAATATAATTTCCCAAAATTAAATGCCTATTCCTCACTAAAACTTTAGGCAATCTAGAAACACAAATAAAGTTCTTTAACTTTGACGATAAAAATCTAACAAGAATTCATAATACATATCACTCTTTTTTAAAAAGATTTTATTTATTTGAGAGACAGAGAAAACAAGTGGGCGGTAGAGTAGAGGGAGAATAGAGCCCGACGTGAGGGAGCCTCCAAATGAACCTGAGCCTAAGGCAGATGCTTCACTGACTAAGCCACCTAGGCGGCCCTACATATCACTCTTATAAATGAAATATTCGAAGCATTCCACTTAAAACCAGGAACTAAATAAAGATGCCCACTGGCACCATAATTATTCAACATTGCTAGTAACTGCAAATTATATATACATATATATACCTATATTTAACTATGTAGAATTATATATAACGTGTGTATATAAATTTGATAATTTTGAAATTATTAACAGATGGTAACATAATGTACCTATAGCATGAGTCAGCAAATTACAGCCCATGGCTTGTGAGCTAAGAATGGTTTTTATATTTTTAAAGGTTTAAAAATATGATATGTGACAGAGACTTCATGCAGCCTGAAAAGCGTAAAATACTTATTATCTTGCACTTTACAGAACATTTGCTGACTCCTGACAGAAGAATCAGAATACAGAAGAATAAACTGACAAACTATTACAACTAATAAGAATTATACAAATTTCCCAGACACAAAAACAGATCAATTAGAAAACAGAAAACAGAAATAAAGAAGTGATACATGCAATCAGCTACAAAACAGAAATATAATTAGAAAATATGGAATTCCAAAATGTAATTTTAAAAGAATCCCATTTCAAATAGGATGACAACAACATTAAATATCCAGGAATATTTGGAATGCCTTGCCTGATTCCTTACATATAAACATTGAGGAAGATGGAGTTTAAGTACAATATTTTGGAGTGATTTCACAGGACAGCTAATCATTGAGAAAGAATTCCAGCATCCAGTTTCTTAAAGATTGAAAAAGAAAATAACACACTAAAATGACAAAAACTTACGACTGATACGATGATGATGATGATAGTGAGTTTGAGATTCTCCATACACATGGCTCGTGCAAGATTTCTTCTGGTTGTTTTGAAAGTGACAGACTAGAAAAAAAAAAAAGAATTATTTGATCCCCGGCACTGACTACATGACTGATTTATAGTAATTCCTGTAAAACACTTACTTTCATTAATCATGTTGAATCATGAATTCATTACTCCCTTCACATGTAGAGACCAGCTATTCATAATCACTAGTTCTCAGAAGCAGGACTTGGTCAGGTGTATGGTAAGCGGTACAAGCCCACTGGAAAAGCTTCTCCCCTTTTTCTTGTCCACTGAAGTAATGGACGTGGCATCAAGAATCAGAAATGGCTCTTCCTGCTGGTGTGAAAGTCTTTTCCTCTTTATGCTTCCAGGAAGAAAGGTTCCCTCTAAACCAGTTGGTTGCAAAGACATTTTCCTGTTCTGCCCAATGTAATCCGGGGATGTTTGAGGCATAAAAATCTGTTCCATTTCCAGAAGAAGATATGTATTTACTTGTATGAGGCCCAAAACCCAAGGAACTTTGCTCCTTCAGTTATTAATCTTCTTTTGCAACATTGACTTCTCAATATCTACGGAATCATTCCCACCAGACACAAAGAGTTTAAAGCAACCAAACCACAAAATTCCCTAACAGCTCAGCAATTCCACTCCTAGGTATATATCCAAAAGAGCTGTATGCCCAATTTCACCAAAAGTGGAATAAAAAGTTCAATTGTACATATACTTCATATATTCAAGAAGACAGAGGAAAATATGCATATGTAAAGGAGACATGTGGAAGACATAAAAAAGAACCAAATCAAGCTTGTAGAGATGAAAAATGTATGAGGTGGGAATAACAGATTACAAACCACAAAAGAAAACTAATAGAAGCTATCCAAAATGAAACACAGAAGAAAAAAAAAAGACTGAAAAATGACCATATCTATAGATCAACAGATAATTCTACAGATTCTGGAATTAGAATGGATTCCCAACAGGTGAGCATGGATAAACAAATGGTGGTAGGTAGACTTATAAACAGAATACTACAAAATAATAAACTATGACCATATTGAACAATATGAATGAATCTCATAGATATAATAGTGAAAGAGGCCAGAGAGAAGCTAGTATATAACCCATGAATCCATTTCTATACATTTAAGAACAAACAAAATATCATCTAGGGTAATATAAGTCATAAAATGGTTACCTCTGTTGGGGATTATTAACAGGAAGGAGCATGAGGCAGCTTTCTGCAGTACTGGAAATGTTTTGTTTTTTTTTTTATCTTGACCTAAGTGACAGTTACATGCATATAGACATATGTGTAAATAATAACTAAATGGTACACTTGCTGCACTTTATTCTATATATGTTATGCCTCCATAAAGAGAGATATCTGTTAATTAATTAGTACCTTTTGTTATTCTGGGTCACATAGTCAACAAACTTAAAGACTTATCTGGAAATTGTAGGCTATACTAGCACTGGCTAAATACAAGACCTTTCTAGCTAAACAGAGTAGTCTTCGATTAAGAATTTGATCTGCAGGTCTGGGATCAGATACTTCTTTGCCCCATAGCAAAGGGTTACAAAGTGAGCCATTATAGAAACCTGGTATTTTGACTTGCTATATGGTACCACTCTTCCTCCAGTTACCATGTGCTTTGACTTAAAACTATTAACCTCCTAAAAACTACTGTTAATAGATGTCCCTATAAAACTAACAATAACAATAAACACTGAAATAGCTCTTACTACGCACAAGACACCGTGTTAGGCACTTTGCGTGCATTATCTGATTTAATGTGGTACAGCTCCATTTTACAAGCAATGATGCCTGAGGCACAGAGAGGTTAGGTAACTTGTCTAAGTTTGCACAACTACTAAGTGGCAGAGAGGGGAATCAATCCCAGGCAGCCTGACTGTAGAGCTTCTGCTCCTAACCACTACAATCTAGCTGCCAGTAGGAATAAACATATCACTCACTAATCCATTTCAAGGTATAAACTACTCCGCATTTAAATTTGTAATTGTGTAGACCTAGAATTTCACTGATCTCTGCCCTCCATCTATTCATATCTATTCACTGTATATCTATCATCTTTCCTGAAAACCCCCATCCACTATCCAGATGGAAAATGCAAAGACACACACAATTATATTGTAAGTACGTCACAGGGACATACTCTTTTAAGGCTCACTGGCCCTTACCAATTTGACTCTTGCATGATACAATGATGGCTCAAGCTATCATGGTAAGCAAGAAAGTGACTGAATTGTCCAGTTTTCAGGATTCATACTGGATCACAACTGGACTGCACATTTGTTTCATGTATCACAAAATGTACAGAAACAGATGGTATATACAACTGACCTAAACTATAGAGGCGTTAATCTACAGCTTTAAAGAATTGTTTCTGTATATTGAGTATGTTTTCCAAACCAAAATTCCCTTAATGTTTTCTAATGGGTTGTGGCTTTTATTCTCTGCCTCATTGTTATCCTTATCATCAAAACATAATCACATAATGGAGTTAGAAAGGAAAAAACCATGTACATTATTAAATTTAACATATCTCCCTATTATGTTAGCCATCAACCAGTTTCTCTATTTAGATCCTGAAAAATATTACCCTATCCCATACTTACCGAATCCACAAGATTTTCTGTTTTATCTATCAATAATTCCAATCTTTCTCCTCGCTGAGCTACCAGATCTGAAAATGTTGGAAAAACCAGAAAATATGTTTACATTACAAATCCACTATTTTTATCTTTAAGCTAAATCTGATTTTAATTATAGTTGGTATCCTTGACAACTCATATTTAGTACAAAATCACTTTTATCTTTAAATAACAAAAGATTTTAGTAAAGCTGATCAACTAAAGTAGGGGCTGGCATTTATTTACTATTAAAGGCCAGATACTAAATATTTTAGTCTTTCTTTGCCAAATGGTCTCTGTCATAATTACTCAACTCTGTGAGACATAGACAATACGTAAATAAATGGGCGTGACGGTATTCCAATGAAATTTTATGCAGATTTGATCCAAGGATTATAGTTTGCAAAGCCTACTTAAGGGTATGATCTGAGAGTTTTAAAAAATGGAGCCCTCAAAATGAGTGAGATTTGGACACTTCCTGATTTATAGTATGAGGAGTTCTATAGACCCTCTCCAACAAAACAACTATAACTTGAAAAATTATGAAAACAAAAGCCACCACCATTTAAAGTCTCTAAAAACTATGAATACCCTAAGGGCGTACAGCAAATGGAGAAACATATATAAGAAAATTATCTAATTCTTGTAAGAACAGTGAGTCTATGGCATTGAAGCCATGACCTTCTCCATCCCTCAGCTGAGACCGAAGCTCTACTCCAGGCAATTAAAGCCTGGAGGCTCTTTCGCTCCAGGTGTCAGCCAAAAGCTCTGCTTTCTCCCCAGCAGGGGAAAGTCATTAACATTTTTCTTCCCATCCCATCTTACCCCTAGCTCCATGATGCAGAAGCTATATTCCCACAAGCCATGCCTGATAGGTCTGAGGTTCCTTTCCTTCACCTAGCCCTACACATAAGGCAGAAGTTCTATTAGAAGCTCTATTAGATTACACTGGATCAATTTATGTCTGGGGGAACTGTTAACAATAAATAGTTAGTGGAGGCTAACATCTGGGTGTGACACCAACAGAGGCAATCAAGCTAGAAGCTTGACAGGGAGATTAGGAAAAGAGACACTCAAAGAGAGTTGTGTCACTCCAGTGTGACTACACATGCTCAAGGCTATCCCTCTGAGAAATGACATTAGAGACCGCACACTGTGGGAAAACTAAAGTTCAAAGAAAAAGTTCAGCCCAGTCACTAAGCAAATAACCAAACAACAAGCCCCGGAGGATGGGAAACAGTACCCAGAGTTGCTATAATACATTACCTAAAACATCTAATTTTTGATGAAAAATTATGAGATATGGCAAAAAAAAAACCAGGAAACAGTAATCAATATACAGGAAAAGGAGCAGAGATTAGAAACTTACTTTGGGTGGTGGGGGAGTGCTCAGCTATTGGACTTAGCAATGGAATGATATGAGAAATCAGTAGCAGAAGGAAAACTTAGGGGATGAAGCAAAAGCGGTGCATAGAAGGAAATTTATAGCAGTAAACACCTACCTTAAAGAGAAGAAAGGTGTTATAGACTGAATTGTATCCCTCTGAAGTTCATATATTGAAGCCCTAACCTCTAATGTGATGGTACTTGGAGATGGGAGACTTTAAGATATCATTAGGTTTAGATGAGGCCATGATGGCTTATGGTGAATTTAGTGTACTAGTAAGAAGAGACACCAGAGACCTTACTTTGTCTTAATTTCTACCATGTGAGGACATAGAGGGCCCTTCTGCAATCTGGGAAGAGAGTTCTCACCAGAATCTAGCTAGGCAGGCACCTTGATCATGGACTTCAAGCCTCCAGAATTGAGAAAATGAATTTCTGTTAAACTATCCAGTCTACAGTAATTTTTTATAGTAGCCTGAACAGGCTAAGGAAAAAGGAGATTTCATACTAATACCTTTCTACCTTAAAGAATTAGACAAACAAGAACATATTAAATCCAAAGCTAACAGAAGGAAGGAAATAAAAATCAGAGCAGAAAAAAATTAAATACAGAACAGAAAACACTAGAGAAAAATCAATGAAACCAGAAATATATTTCTCCCCCTGCTTGTGTTCCCTCTCTCGCTGTGTCTCTGTCAAATAAATAAATAAAATCTTAAAAAAAAAAGAAAAAAAGATTTTGAGAGAGACAGAGATCATAAGTGGGGGGAGGGGCAGAGAGAGAGGGAGAAGCAGACTCCCTGCTGAGCAGGGAGCCCGATGCAGGGCTTAATGCCAGGACCCCAAGAACATGACCTGAGCTGAAGGCAGACGCTTAACCGACTGAGCCACTCAGGTGCCCCTCTGCTTTTTTTTGTATTTTCGTTTGTTGTTTAGATTCCATATATGACTGAAATCATATATGGAATGGTATTTGTCTTTTTCTGACTGACTCACTTCACTTTACATAATACTCTCTAGGTCCATCCATGTATTCACAAATAGCATGAGATCATTTTTATAGCTGCATAATATTCTATTTTATGTTCACACCACATCTTTTTTTTATTTTTTATTGTTATGTTAATCACCATATATTACATCATTAGTTTTTGGTGCAGTGTTCCATGATTCATTGTTTGTTCATAACACACATTGCTCCATGCAGAACGTGCCCTCCTCAATACCCATCACCAGGCTAACCTATCCCCATCCCCCCCTCCCCTCTAGAACCCTCAGTTTGTTTTTCAGAGTCCATCATCTCTCATGGTTGGTCTCCCCCTCTGACATACTCCCCTTTTCTTCCTCTCCTGTTATCTTCTTCTTCATTTTTTTTCTTAAAATATGTTGCGTTATTTGTTTCAGAAGTACAGATCTGTGATTCAACAGTCTTGCACAATACACAGTGCTCACCGTAGCACATAGCCTCCCCAATGTCTATCACCCAGCCACCCCATCCCTCCCACCCCCAACCACTCCGGTAACACTCAGTTTGTTTCCTGAGATTAAGAATTCCTCATATCAGTGAGGTCATGTGATACATGTCTTTCTCTGATTGACTTATTTCACTCAGCATAACACCCTCCAGTTCCATCCACGTCGTTGCAAATGGCAAGATCTCATTCCTTTTGATGGCTGCATAATATTCCATTGTGTATATATGCCACAGCTTCTTTATCCACTCATCTGTCGATGGGCATCTTGGCTCTTTCCACAGTTTGGCTATTGTGGACATTGCTGCTATAAACATTGGGGTACACGTACCCCTTCGGGTCCCTACATTTGTATCTTTGTGGTAAATACCCAGTAGTGCAATTGCTGGATCGAACGGTAGCTCTAATTTCAACTGTTTGAGGAACCTCCATACTGTTTTCCAGAGGGTTTGAACCAGCTTGCATTCCGACCAACATGTAGGAGGGTTCCCCTTTCTCCACATCCCCGCCAACATCTGTCGTTCCCTGACTTGTTAATTTTAGCCATTCTGACGGGTGTGAGGTGGTATCTCATTGAGGTTTTGATTTGGATTTCCCTGATGCCAAGCGATGTTGAGCACTTTTTCATGTGTCTGTTGGCTATTTGGATGTCTTCTTTGGAGAAATGTCTGTTCATGTCTTCTGCCCATTTATTGATTGGATTAGATTAGATTAGATTAGATTGGATTAGATTTTGAACAGTTGTGTTTTCTTTTTCATTGGTTTCCATGAATTTTTTTTTAATTCTTCTTTAATTTCGTGGTTGACCCATTCATTCTTTAGTAGGATACACTTTAGCCTCCATGTGTTTGAGTTCTTTCCGACTTTCCTCTTGTGGTTGAGTTCTAGTTTCAAAGCATTGTGGTCTGAAAATATGCAGGGAATGATCCCAATCTTTTGGTACCGATTGAGACCTGATTTGTGACCTAGGATGTGATCAATTCTGGAGAATGTTCCATGGGCACTAGAGAAGAATGTGTATTCCGTTGCTTTGGGATGGAATGTTCTGAATATGTCTGTGAAGTCCATTTGGTCCCGTGTGTCATTTAAAGTCTTTATTTCCTTGTTGATCTTTTGCTTAAATGATCTTTCCATTTCAGTCAGGGGGGTGTTAAAGTCCCCCACTATTATTGTATTGTTGTCAATGTGTTTCTTTGCTTTTGTTATTAATTGCCTTATCTAATTGGCTGCTCCCATGTTCAGGGCATAGATATTTACAATTGTTAGATCTTCTTGTTGGATAGACACTTTCAGTAGGATATAGTGTCCTTCCTCATCTCTTATTACAATCTTTGTTTTAAAATCTAGTTTGTCTGATATAAGGATTGCCACCCCAGCTTTCTTTTGGTGTCCATTAGCATGGTAAATGGTTTTCAAACAGCTCACTTTAAAACTGGGGGTGTCTTTGGGTCTAAAATGAGTCTCTTGCAGACAGCATATGGATGGGTCTTGTTTTTTAATCCAATCTAATAGCCTGTGTCTTTTGATTGGGGCATTTAGCCCACTTACATTCAGGGTAATTATTGAAAGGTATGAATTTAGTGCCATTGTATTACCTGTAAGGTGACTGTTAACTGTCTGTTGTCGTGTCCGTTTCTGTTCTTTGCTGCTTTTAGGTTCTCTCTTTGCTTAGAGGACCCCTCTCAATATTTCTTGGAGGGCTGGTTTCGTGTTTGCAAATTCCTTTAGTTTTTGTTTTTTCTGGAAGCTTTTTATCTCTCCTTCTATTTTCAATGATAGCCTAGCTGGATATAGTATTCTTGGCTGGATATAGTATTTTTCTCGTTTAGTGCTGTGAAGATATCTTGCCAGTCCTTTCTGGCCTGCCAGGTCTCTGTGGATGGGTCTGTTGCCAATCTAATGTTTCTACCACTGTAGGTTACATATCTCTTCTCCCGAGCTGCTTTCAGAATTTTCTCTTTGTCTCTGAGAATCGTAAGTTTTACTATTAGATGTCGGGGTGTTGACCTATTATTATTGATTTTGAGAGGGGTTCTCTCTGCCTCCTGGATTTTAAGGCCTGTTTCCTTCCTCACATTAGGGATGTTCTCTGCTATAATTTGCTCCAATATACCTTCTGCCTCTCTCTCTCTCTTCTTCTTCTTCTGGGATCCCAATTATTCTAATGTTGTTTCGTCTTATCGTATCAATTATCTCTCGAATTCTGCCCTCGTGATCCTGTAGTTGTTTCTCTCTCGTTTTCTCAGCCTCTTTATTTTCCATCATTTGGTCTTCTATATCGCTGATTCTCTCTTCTGCCTCATTTCTCCTAGCATTTAGTGCCCCCATTTTTGATTGCACCTCATCAATAGCCTTTTTGATTTCGATTTGGTTAGATTTTAGTTCTTTTATTTCTCCAGAAAGGGTTTCTCTAATAACTTCCACACTTTTTTCAAGCCCAGCTAGTATCTTTAAAGTCATGATTCTGAACTCTAGGTCCGACATCGTACTAATGTCCGTATTGAGTAGGTCCCTGGCTGACGGTACTACCTCTTGTTCTTTTTGCTGAGGTGATTTCTTTCGTCTTGTCATTTTGTCCAGAGGAGAATAGATGAATGAGAGAACAAAATGCTAACAGGTTTAAACCGTCCCCAGCAAATATACTGTATACAAATCAGAAAAGACCTGGAACCAGGGGAAAAGAAAGGGAAAGAAAGAAAAAAGAAAGAGAAAAAGAAAAAAAAGATAAAAACAAAAACAAAACAATACAAAAAAAGCAGAATATGATCAAATATGATCAGGCTAGTGCATAGATGAGTGCCACACACTAGATTTTTGGCGTATTATGGTCTGTTAGAAAAAAGTGCCTCCTAAAATTTTAAAGGAAGAAAGACATATATGTACAAAATAAGGGTTGATAGAATGAAGGGATGGAAGATGACTGTAAAGATGAAAATTATAAAAGATTTTATAAAAGGACTTGGTAAGATAAGTTGTTTGAAAAAAGAAAGAAGATTTAAGGAAAAAAAAAGGAAAAAGGGAGAGAATGTGATCAGGCAGGAGACTAGAACAAAGCCATACACTAGTGATTTAGGGTATATTTTGATCTGTTAGAAGAAACTGTACCTCAAAATTTTAAAGAGAGAACAACTTATATATATATGCTAAAAATAAGGGTAACTACTATGAAGGGATAAAATATGACTCTAAAAATGAAAAATACTTTTTATTTTATAAAAAGGGATTGATAAGATGTTGGATGAAAAAGGGGAAAAGAAAAATAAAAAAAAAACAGTCAACAAAAATTAACTTTGATGAAATAATGAATCATGGAAAAAAAAAAAAAAGCCATGAATTCTATGTGCAGTATTCCCCTAGCGCTGGAGTTCTCCCATTCTCTTTGATCGATCAACTTGGTCTTGGCTTGCTGGCTGTTTGTTCTGATCTTCTGGGGGAGGGCCCTTTTGCTGTGGTTTCCAAATGTCTTTGCCGGAGGAGGAATTGCCCCGCCCTTGTCGGTCCGGCCTAAGCAAGCTGCTCCGGTTTGCTCTCAGGAGCTTTTGTTCCCTGCAAGCTCTCAGTACAGCTTTGGAGGACCAGGGCAGAAATGGTGGCCTCCCAATCTCCGCCCGGAGGAGCTGAGAACTCGGGACCCCGCCCCTCAGTGTGCCCCCAGAGAAAAGCAGTCACTTCCATGTCCCCATTCTCTGGCCGCACTCTGTGCTCACCCGGCCTGTTATCGAGCGTTGCTATCTCTGGCACCTGACCCCGCACGGAGTCTCCAAACCCAGCAGATCCCTGCAGTGCATTCCCGCACCGCTCCTCCCCGGGAAGGAAGGGGAGTCTCCCCGGATCTGCTGCTTGTTGGGTCCCTGCTGGGGGATCCGTGCCCCGACTGGGCCGCAGATCACAGTTTATGGCAACCCCAAGCTGAGAGCCCGCGACTCTGCTCCGTCTCTGCAGCCGGCTTCCCCGCTCTGATACCTGGGAGCTCTGGTGCACTCAGGCACCCCCGGTCTCTCTGTGACCCCAAGGGTCCTGAGACCACACTGTTCCGGGAGGATTCCACCCCCCGCTTAGCCACTGCAACGACGTCCCTCCGCCGAGCCAACTTCTAAAATGTCCGATTTTTGTGCTCCGCGGCTCTATCACTTGCCAGAAGCGGCCGGCGAAGGTCCCTACCCCGCCGTCTATCCTCCCGAATATCGCCTCGGATTCACTTCTCCGCACACCCTACCTTCCAGTAAGTGGTCGCTTCTCTGTTCAGAGAGTTGTTGCTACTCTCCTGTTCGATCTCCTGTTGAGTTCGTAGGTGTTCAGAATGGTTTGATCCCTATTCACCTGAATTCCTGAGACCAGATGAAATCTAGGTCTCCTACTCCTCCACCATTTTGCTCCCAAGGTTAAACATCTTTTATATGTTCATTCTTCTGCTGGCTTCCGTCAGTTCTCTAGGATCTTGTCTGCAGGCTCCAGAGTGAGAATGGTCTCTCACTATCTCCTGGCTAGCTCACAAAATTGGAGGTGAAAATATAAATTTCCCTCTAACTTGTAAGTTCTTGGCTAGACATCCCCTGTAATGAAATAGAGATTAACAGGAAAAGAAACATATTTAATCAATTTTCATAGGCCCTAAAGATATGAGACCCCAAGGCAGTTTTAAACCCAAAAAGTAATTCTCTAAGGGGGAAGAGCTTCACTTTCTGGTCTCACCCATGGTGTGGAGAGTGCTTCTTGGACCTTCAAAGCATCCTTGTAGGATGAGCTCACTTATGCTGGAATATATATACATATGCTTGGTTCAGCAGGGAAGCTCCAGGATGAAGGACAGCCGCCCTTCTGTGCTGTTGGAGTCCTGGAGCAGAAACATTTATTTTTCACTTAAAAAGAAAACGTATTTTTATTGTTAACACTAAATGAGCAAACCCTTTTAAACAGTTTAGAGAGAAAGGAAGAGAGTTTTATTCAAACCCACCTCAGGAGAGCTGCCTTGGAGACACAATCTTCAGAAACAAGGGAGTGCTCTGGGGAAGGAACATCTGGGGCAGGTTTATATATTTGTTCTGTGTTGTTTTACATACAGAGTTACACATCGTCATGAGGGAGAACGTTCCAGAAATTTATAGACTTCTTCCTATGTTTTCCCTTTGTGCAAGTCGGTATGACTTTAATCTTATGGGAGCCAGAGAGGTTCTTCCGTTTTTCTTATCTTTATGTTTGCAATGGCATTTTTGCCATTGCTGGTATTGTCAGTATCTAGATCTGACAATAAGGATGATTACTGTGAAAAAAAATTGGAAGGGAAGATGTTGTAGTCTACATACATCCTAGGAAGGAGAGCCCAAAGAACAAGAATTTTAAGCTGTGTTTATTCAGTACCTTCCAAGATAGAGCAATAAACTCTGACGTCCAAAGATATCCCTCAAGTATGTGTCTGCTGGCACTGGGACAGACTCCACAGCACCTATCTCATGAAGTCAACCTCCCAGGAACTTGGGTAGGAAGAAGATTCTGGTGACTTTAGTTACCAAAGCACAGTCCCTAATAATGTGCTCAACTAGAGGTGCACAATTAAATTTAGATACCTCTGAGTGCAGAGTGCAGAGTTGAGTTTTCAGAGCGTACTCATTATCCTCTCCAAGACTGAGCCAAGGGAAAACACGTTTCAGTGGAATGATGGAGCCAGTGTGATTTAAATAATTTAAAACGTTTGTGCTTTCACACTTTTAGGCAAGAAGCTTCTTGCTTGAAAAGCACAATGGGACTGAAGTCGCATCTTTGCAGAATTGTTTCTCCAGGTCAAGGACACGGCACATATCGAATGCTACCACACCTCCCCGTACCTCTAGAAAAACATGCCACAAAATTTCTCACTGTGACAAGCTTCTTCTGAGAAGAAATTTGTATTCCCCAGAGACTGTATTCACAGAGCGAAGGAGAGCCCTTTTTTCCGAAGCTTCAGAACATACATGCTAGAATGCTTCTCGCTTGAGAAGGTGGTGGTTCTCTGTATGGTGCATGCTTCACAGATTGTCTCGAAGTCTAAGGACGTTGCCCACTCCCACACCTCTAGGATAGGAAGCTGCTCCTTTGAAAACCCACGCCATGGCAGCAAAGGTACTCTCAACAGAATTCTGTCTCCAAGGCAAGCTTACAGCCTTTCCTGATGTTACAACACCTATGTTTGTTGGAACGGATTGGGTGTAAAGTGTCGTGTCCTTCGCTGAATCTAGCTCCCTTCACAGATATTCTTGAGTGATGGATATGTGGCACTTTCCGCTTGCTTCCAGCCCAACATGCTAGAGAGCTTGTCACCAAGACTATCTTCCTCTGAGGGCAAAGTTGCATTCCCTAGAGGCTGTATCCACACAAGTAAGAGTCGCTTATGTCTCCATCGCTTCGTCCCAGACATGTTTAATGCTTCTCGCTTGAGAAACTTTTGTTTCCCACAATGATGCATGTTCCACACACTTCTCTTGAAGCGTCAGGACACCGTCCCTATACACTAGGCTTCCACGCATATATTGGAATTATTCGATTTTCTCTCCTGGAAACACGATGTCAGTGGAAGTCGTATTCCACCCAATCTTGTCTCCCACAAGGAAGTATATGCTATGTACTGAGGCTGTTGACAAATATGTTAGAAAGCATCTCGTTTGAAATAACTTGGGTCTCCTGTCCCTTGCACAGTCCACACAAGTGTTACTCCAACACTGGGGGATATTGCACCTTCATGGTCCTTCCGCATATATCATGGAAATGGATTGGAACCCTGGGAAAAAGATGTTATCGCTAAGTGGCATTCTCCACAGGCTTGTTTCTCAGAGGGAAGGAGATGGAATTCTCCTGATGCTTGCACTCATCCATACTAGAAGAACTCTCTGGGAAGGCACTTGTGGTGTACTTTACATTCTCTTCTCCACAGACTTGTTTCTAAGGATAGGGTCCTAGCACCTTGCCTCTGCTTCCACCCAAGGATTTGAAGATGGTTCTCTCTTCCGACATCCAGATGGCTGTGAAGATTTCCATTTCCCACGTCTTCTGTTACAGAGTTGCATATATGGATGTTTTCTCATGATCCCACACCTAACTTGAAAAAGCCTTGTATCTTCCGGAAGCAAGAGTTCACTTGAACGCTGTATTCAAAGAGAGTGTGTTCACTGAGGAAATGTTAGGCACCTTTCATGTGGTACAAGGCATAGGTGCAACAAGGCGTCTCAGTAGAGACACTTCCGGTGCTCTGAAATTTTCACTCTCCACAGTCTTGTTTCACACGGTAAGAACAACCCGCCTTTCATATCATTACACACAACTGGGAGAAATGGCTTTTCTCTTGGGAAAACAAGATGTGAGTGGACACCGGGATCCTCCATCGTCTGTTGTCTCCCAAGAGGGCATATGGCCCTATCGTGATCTTTCCACACACAGATGTTTGGAAGTTTCTGGCTTGAAAATCTACGATGTTTCTGAAATGGCCTCCTCCACAGCACTCTTTCGCTAAGCGTTGGATACGGCATTTCCTCATGTTAAAACCCCTGGATCGGTTCAAAGGGGTTTTTTGGAAGTGTCAGGTTCTTGACTGAATCTTGCTCTATTGGCAGCCTCATTTATCTGATTGAAGGGCAACGCACTTTGCTCCTGCCTCTAGACAAAGTGCTCCAAAAATGCTCGCTGGAGAGAACTTCCTCTTAGGGGAAAGTTGTATTGCCCAGAGACTCTTTTCACAGAGGGAAGGATGGGGCATGTTCCGGGGCTTCTACACATGTGCTAGAATGCTTCTCGTTGGAAAGTCTTGTGGTTCTCTGAATGGTGCATGTCCCCAGCCTCCTTTCTCAGCATGAGGCCACGGCCCCTATCCTAGGCCTCCACGCTGGGATTGGAAAACGCAATTCTCTTCTTGAGACAAGGTGTTAGTAGAAAATGGCATTCCCCATAGTCTTGTTTCAGAGAGAGGAAGTTATGGCATTATCATGATAATTCTCACCAATATAGGCTAGGCAGCTTCTGGCTTGACGAAACGAGTTGCTCACGAAAGTGGCTGTCTCCACAAAGTGGTTTCTCCCTGACAGGGACAGGCCCCTTAGTCTCGCCTTCCACTTCCGTGCCCACATTGTTGGATCTCCAGAAAATAGATGTTACTGGGAAGTGGCGTTTCCCACAGTCTTGTTTCTCAAAGGCAAGGATATGGTACCCTGCTGAAGCCTTCCCACCCCTGTGCTAGAAAACTTCATTTTGGAAGAAACTTGTTGGGGCTCGAATGTTGTATTCTCCACGGACCTGGATCTCCCGACAGGGATGGGTACCTTGCCTTTGTTTCCATACCTAGACTGGAAATCGCTTTCTCTTATGGAATCAAGATCTTCCTGGAACATTCCATCATTCACAGTCTTGTTTCTATGATGGAAGGAGATGGAATTCTCCCGACACTGCAACACATAAAAGCTAGAAGACTATACCCTTGAAAAACCACGTTGTTGGTGAAAGTCACGATATCCAATAGAATTATTTCCCTGAGCGAACAATCCTGCACATTCCTGAGACTTCAACACACAGCTGCTAGCAGGGTATAGGATTGAAGAATCCTCTGTGTCACTGAGACGTGCTTTAGGCACAGAGTTATTCCACTGTGGGAAGGATATGGCTGCTTTCTGAGGCTTCAACACATACCGGGCTGTACGCTTCTCACAGGAAGATATTTGTTGTTCGCTCTAAGATCCATTCTCCTAGAACTTGTGTCTAGCATCCAAACCCTGGCCCCATGTCTGCCCTTCCACACATAGATATGAAAGTGTTTCTACCGTCAGATATCAAGGTGGCACTTCAGAGTTCCATGGTCCACGGTCTCGTGTTTCAGAGTTTGTTTTACGGCAGTTTCCTCCTGGGTATACACAGACATTGGAAAATGCTTGTATCTTCGGAAAGCAAGAGTTTCCTTCAACGTCGTATGCTAAACACACCGTTTCCACTAGCGGAACTAGAGGGCAGCTTCCTCATGCTGCACACATACGTGCTGGAATGCTTCATGCTAGAGACCCTTGTGCACTTCGGAAAATTTCATTCTCCGAAATCTGGATTCTATGCCTAAGGATACACCCCTGCCCTATACTTCTACACCTATCCGAAAAATCGCTTTTCTCTTCTGGAATCTAGATTTTAGCGGGCAGTGGTTTACTTCAAACTCTTTTCCCTCAAAGGGTAGACTGGAGCACTCTCGGGATTCCTCCACACATATAGGCTCGGAAGCTTCTCATTTTAACCCCACAGTGTCGCTGGAACTTCCTTCACAGAAGTCTTGTTCCAAGCGAAGGACACGGCATTATCCTAGGGTGAGAACACAGGCATCTGTTAGAAGGGTTTCTTTCGATATGTCGTGTTCTATGTTGAATCTTGACTTAGTCACAGGCTTGTCCTCCGTGACGTCTAAGGCACGATCTGCTTGCCGCTAGGCATGAGATGCTTGAACGCTTCTCAGGGGAACCAACTTCCTCTGAGAGGAAAGTTGCATTCCATGGAGACTTCTTAAGAGATAGAGAGATAGGGCATGTTTTGCATGCTTCCACACATTCAAGCCAGAATACTTCTCGCTTCAGAAACTTGAGGATCTACGAAAGGTGCCTGCTCCATAGACTCTTTTCTGAGCCTAAGAACATTGCCTGTTCCCTAGGCTTCCACACAGATCCTGGATATTGGCTTTCTCTCCTGGAAACAAGAAGTTGGTGGAAAGTCGCCTTTTGGGACCTCTGATTTCATAGAAGGAAATATATCGCATATTAGAATGCTTCCATACCTGTGTGTTAGAAAGCGTCTCATTGGAGGGAACTTGTGTTTCCTGTCAGCTGCTTTCTCACATCCTCATGACTCCAATACGCGGACTTTGCCCTTTGCCTATCCTTCTATACCGATACTGGAAATGGCTGAGAACTCTCGAGAAAAGATGTTAACTCGACATGGCATTCCCCACAGGCTTGTTTCTCTGAGGGAAGGAGAGGGCCCTTTCTGGATGCTTGTACAGATATATGCTACAGGGCTTCACAAGGGAAGAATTTGGTTGTTCGCTCCACGTTGCGTTCCGCACAAACGCGTTTCTGGGCTTCAGGACAAGGTCCCTTGACTAAATTCCACACCTTGACGTGAAAAGGGTTCCATCTTCTGACCTCCAGTTGGCAGGGAAGGCTACATTCTCCACATTCTTGTTTCTCAGAGATCCCATTATGGCAGACTCCTCAGGATGACACACCGCACTGGAGAAAGCTTGTACCTTGTTTCAGCAAGAGGTTCCTGGAACATTGTTCTAGACAGACTGTTTTATCTGAGGGATGGATATGGCACCCTCCTGATGCCTCCACACATACATTGTAGAAGGCTTCTCGCTGGAGGCACTGGTCGTACTCTGAAAAGGACATTATCCACAGACTTGTTTCGAAGTGCCAGGACAACTCGCCCTCTCTGTACTACGACACATCCGTGAGACATCGCTTTTCTCTTCTGCAAACCGCATGTTCGTGGAAAGTATCGTGGTCCACGTCCTTTGTCTCAGAGGGAAGGATGTGGCATTATAGTGATGCTTTCACACTTTTAGGCCAGAAGCTTCTTGTTTGGAAAAGCACATTGGGGCTGAAGTCGCATATTCGCAGAATTGTTTATCCAGTATAAGGACATGGAACCAACGGAATGCTACCACACAACTCTGTACCTCTAGAAAATCATGCCACAAGGCTTCTCGCTGTGACAAGCTTCCTCTGAGGGGAACTTTGCATTCCCCAGAGACTGTATTCACAGAGCGAAGGAGAGCCCAATTTTCTGAAGCTTCAGAACATACATGCCAGAATGCTTCTCGCTTTAGAAACTGGTGGTTCTCTGTACGGTGCATGCTTTACAGACTTATCTCGAAGTGTAAGGACATTGCCCACTCCCACACCTCTAGGGTAGGAAGCTGCTCCTTCGAAAACCCACGCTGTGGCTGCAAAGGTACTCTCAACAGAATTCTTTCTCCAAGGCAATGATACAGCCCTTTCCTGATGCTACAACACCTATTGTTGTTGGAAAGGATTTGGTGTGAAGGGTTCTGTGTGAGGAATTAGAGGCAAGGGGCCTTGACCTGATGCTCATAAATGTGTCTGTGTAGAACAGAACTTGGAGCAAATAGCCAATTTCTTCCCATGAGAAGCCCTGTAGCATGTATGTGTACAAGCATCAGGAGTGGGTCTTCTCCTTCCCTCGGATAATCAAGCCTGTGGAGAATGCCATGTCGAGTTAACATCTTTTCTCGAGAGTTCTCAGCCATTTCCATTATCGGTATAGAAGGATAGGCAAAGGGCAAAGTCCGCATATTGGTGTCACCAGGATGTGGAGAAAGCAGCTGCCAGGAAACACAAGTTCCCTCCAACAGGATGACTTCTAACACACAGGTAAAATGCATTTCGATGTTTGATATATTTCCTTCTGAGAAATCAGACGTCACAGAAGGCGACTTTCAAAGAACATCTTTTTTTCCAGGAGAGAAAGCCGATTTCTAGTGTCTGTGTGGAAGTCTATGGAAGGGGCATGGTCCCTAGGCTTAAAAAAAAGTCTGTGGAGCAGGCACCTTTCAGAGAATCCAAAGTTTATCAAGCGGGAATCATTCTAGTTTGAATGTACAAAGCATGCGAAACATGCCCTATCCTTCTGTCTGTGAATAAGTCTCTGGGGAATGCAACTTTCCCCTCAGAGGATGTTTGTTCCCATGAGAAGCATTCTAGCATCTTTGCCTATAGGCAAGCAGAAAGTGTCTTCGACTCTGCGGAGAACAAATCTGTGAATAAAGCAATATTTAGCGTAGAACACCACACTTCAAAAGAAACACTTCTAACAAATGCATGTGTTCTAACACTAGGTTAATGTCGTGTCCTTCGGCTGGAGAATGACTTCTGTGGAGAATGCAGTTGCAGAGACGCTGTGGGTGTTCAAACGAGAAGCTTCCGAGCCTATATGTGTGGAGGCATCCGGAGTCTGCTCCAGTCTTCCCCTTAAGGAAAAAGACTGTGAAGAAAATCACTACCCGTTACCATCTTGATTCCAGAAGAGAAAAACGATGTCTCCTATAGGTGTGGAAGTATACGGCAGGTGGTTTGTCCTTGGGCATAGAATCCAGATTGTGGAGACTGCACCTTTTAGAGCTACACAAGTGTCTCTATTGTGAAGTCTTCCAGCAGGTATGTGTGGCAGCATCAGGAAGGTGCCCTCTAGTTCTGCTGAATGACTTCTATGCCCTAATAAGAAGACACAGCTTCTTGGGCTGGATTATTAAAAAATTCTAAGTGCTGCTGCAAGAAATACACATTAAAGGGGGCACCTGCGTGGGTCAGTGGGTTCAGCGTCTGCCTTCCTTTCAGGTCATGGTCTCAGGTCCTAGGTTCGAGCCCGGCATCAGGCTCCCTGCTCGGCGAGGGACATGCTTCTCCCTCTGCCTCTGTCGCCCCCACCTTGAGCTCCCTCCCTCTCAAAGAAATGAATGAATACTTTTAAAAAACAAAAAAATAAATAGAAAATTATCCTAAGTAAAGATAAATTAATAAACACAGGTAAAAGATGGGAAAAAGTCATAAAAGGACTGATCATAAAAGAGCTCGGTAGTCATATTAATATCAAACTAGATTTCAGAGCAAAAAAACGGGATTACATAGATCACTTCCTAATATAAAGGATCAACTGATGTTCCAAAGCAAATTCTGAAATCAGACTTTCTAAGTAAGAAATGCTGCTGAAACCAGTGGAAGAAATTCTGAGGAACTGCTCCTTATTTGCTTTCCTATAGTTTTGGAGTATGTTCAAACTTAAGGGATTTAGTTTAACCTGAAATCTCTTAGGACTCCTACTGAAATGAAGGCCTTTACTCACCTACCTTGAACATGACACTTCCTGCCTCCTATTTCATTTTGCAAACTTAACCTTCTCTCATCTCCCTGTTCCTTTTCATGTAGCCTCCATGATCAATATAACACATATTGAGGAATATTATTAAAAACAAAATCTGAATGCAGTCTATAAAATCTCTTCACAAAGACAGAAGAGATAGAAAACAATTTTGTTATAGATTTAGAACTAACCAGAGAGAATGTAAGGTGCATCACAACCTAAGTGATAAAAAGATCGCAAACACAGAAATCTTCTTCTTCTATGTAGCTAAGAAGATACTACCTATTCTATTAATGTTTTCCAGATATAATAGCTCATTTCTTTTATCTTTATGGAGGTAAGGTTAAAAATTTAGAGTCAGATGACATTTGAATTAAGCCAACTTTCCCTAAAATCCCCAAAATCTTCTTTTCCCTGCTTGAAGAACCTTTTCTATATTTAATGTGATTTCTGCTTTCTGTGCCTCCATTACCTCGTTCTTTGTTCTACATATACACCCCGTTGTTTGGAGCCATAGATAATCACTATGCCCCCCAATAAAATTGAATGTGGAAAATTAAGGTAATGCCCTAGAATATAAACACACATCTTTACAATTTTGAAAAATAAATGTTAAAATAATTGTCAAAATTCATGAACCAGCATTTGACGGAGTATCTTTTTTTAAAGATTTAGTTTGTTTATTTATTTATTTATTTAGTTAGTTAGTTAGTTAGTTAGTTAGTTAGTTAGTTAGTTAGTTAGTTAGTTAGTTGAGAGAGAGAGTTTGAACATGTAGTGAAGAGGGGAAAGGGCGAAGGAACAGAATCTCAAGCAGACTCACAGCTGTGTTTGGAGCCTGATTTAAGTCTTGATTTCATGATCCTGAGATCATGGCCTGAGCTAAAACCAAGAGTTAGATGCTTTACTAACAAAGCCACCCTGGAGGGAGTATCTTTTTATCTTCATGAAATATTTACCGTTGTGAAAGTGTTTATTACTTACGGTTATTACATTCAATTCTTGATTTAAAAAGTATATTAACCTAAGACATCCTCCTAATATTGGTATCTCTTTCTCAGGCATGATACAATATGGCATTTGTAAAAAATGATTCATTTCTTCCACACATATTGAAAATACAAAGCAGTCGCAATATAATACCATGAACCTACAGAAATTCTTACTGTAGGTGGTGTATGATTATTGCTAGACAGAAAAGGAAATTTTTACTCGAAATTAAGTTTGCCTTAAAAAATACACATTCTGTTTGTAGGGCACAAAGTTTATCCCACATAATCTTTATTATAAATAAGTTGGCTGTTGCAATAAAAGCGAATTTCACTAGAGACACATAGAAATAGATTTTATTTATAACACTGTCATGTTCTTTTTTATCTCCCACTCTTTATGATCTCATTCATGGTAGATCTCTTGACATCTCTTAAAATCTTTTACTTTCTGACTATCTAAGAGTTATTTACAGACATACCAAACAAAATTATATTCATTCCACTAATATGACTATGAAATATTTTTGATACTATTTAACACAGAATACTTAAGGGAATCAGATAAGTTTACTTTATATTCAGAAACCTAATTACATTTTATTTTAGTCAGTAATAACAAACGATTCAGGCTATTGTAAAAAATTACCTAATTCTTAAATATTTTCAACATCTTAAGAAAAAATCCTTTAAACAGAACTTTCCGTTTCCCTCTGACCTGGCCCAGGGCAACCATTCACTTGTGATCTCAATGACTTTCTTTATATACAGGTTACACAGATTTAAGGCCAAATCATCAGGGCATTTAAAAAATTTTTTTTACTGATTTTTTTTGCAGTTTTCATTTACAAGATTTTATGTTATTGGCACCAACCTAGTAAGAGTTTGTTTAGAAGAAGGAAATGATTTTATATCAGGGGCTAAATGTAATTATGTATTTATTTCAACAAAAAATTTGTAAAAAGGAGATTTTGTACATCCTATTTTATTGGTCCTGTCTACATAAATTTTATTTTAAGTTCTTTATTTTAACCGAATGAATTTCCAAATTAAACACTCGGGCTTTAATTGCTAGGAAACAGGCATCTTGTGATGTCACAGCTACTCAGGTGGTGGACCATTGTGATGGTCTGGATAGTTTATCTGGGTAGGCCAGCCAAAGTGGCATTTGAAGCTCCAGTGTTCAAAACCATGCAGATCAGAAACGTAGCTGAAAGAAAACTTATGTGAGATGGCACATGTTTCTTCAGAACTTCAAGATGATTCTCCTAAAGATGGATCGACTGGTTCTGCAGCCGCCATTAGCGCTCCTTTGTGTGATCACACATTCACTGGAGATGTGGACCTAAGATCTATGATTGAAGAAAATGCTTTTCAGGTCTTGTCAGAACAATCCTTGATAAAAGGACCACATTACACATTCTGTGTCTCTGAACCAGATGAAGTTAATGATTTTCTTTCTCTGACCTTTCCCAGGAAACTTTGGAAAATAGTTGAAAGTGATCAATTCAAGTCAATTTGTTGGGATGAGAAGGGAACTTCTATAGTGATTGATGAGGAACTCTTCAAGAAAGAAGTGTTGGAGAGAAAGATTCCTTTCAGAATATTAGAAACTGGAAGTATGAAGAGTTTAGTTCGCCAGCTTAATCTTTATGGATTTAGTAAAATGCGACAGAGTTTACAAAGATCTGCTTCTCTGAGTGACTTTCTGGAAGAGGAAAAAGTAGTTTCTGTTTTAAGCAAGGTATTCAAAAATGTTATGACTTATATACAGAATATATAAGATTTTAACTTGTATAGCAGTAAATACGTTCCTATGTATAAGCTAAAGTCAGATTTTTAAATTTTCAATATTTTTCAAAAATCGAGGCCAGGTTTCGCCTGTCACATTCAGGGTTATAAGTAATTTTGGTAGTATCTTTGACCCTTAACAATGAACTTTAATTTAAATAAGGTCCTGAAGCCAATACTTACTTGTTTCCAGTAAGTAAATTTTTTAAAATACTAGCATACTAAATATATTATTTGATGACTTTGTGTGATGAAACTTAAGTCAGATATTATAGTTTTGTTCTCTTATATCTTAGTTGGAAATGTCACTTTTTAACATTCTCCTTTGGTTTCAGTTACAGTACTATCATAATCCATATTTTAAACGAGGCTGCCCCCATCTTTTAGCAAGAATGAAAAGAAGAGTCGGGATTAAAAAATCTTCTACAGTTTCATTAGTCCAAGGTTTCAACAGGAAACCATGCAGGGCAGGGGATAATGTGGAAAGTCCTAATTCTGTTTTGTTTGCTGAAACTATTGGAGAAAAGCTATGTTCAAACTCCACCAATGTAAATGTGCCTCTAATAAGGAAGCCTTCTCCCAGCCAGAGAATTGCTACTACAACGGCCCCTATGAGAAGTGATTCTCTTGCATCAGCAATGTCAGTTAGACCATCGGAACAAATTGGAATGGAGCCACATGCTACTTTAAACCAGTTGACCACTTTTCACGTACACTCACAGAGCAGCTACACTCAAGGAAATGGCCACATTGTGAACTTTGTTACAACTACAACTTCTCCATCTCAGTACCATATCATATCTCCCTTACAGAGCACTTATTTGGGAATGATGGTGGAGCCTTCCACTTTTCCACCTAGATATGCTGATTTGTCAGCCAGTGAGGCTCGTTTTCCTAACCTGCAACCAGCCAGCAACCCATGGTGCCCAATGCCAATGATAGGTGATACTTCTGCTCCTTCACATTCAAGATCAACTCATCAACCGTCTCCATCGTATGCACCTCATCCTAATTACAACTGATCTATCAAAGGACTGTCATTATGCAAGATAACAAAGTTTATCATTTGTTAGCAATTGACAACATGTTGGCAATTCTGTTACTTGAACAATAAAATTATATGTTCATCTTTATTGTTTCATTATGTTTATATTTTGAAATAGTTCAGTGTAAAAATTTTGATTTTATTTATTGTAATTTTTTGTGATTTGGCAAGAAGAGTTGACATACATCGTAAATACATTATATGTATTTAGAAAAGAATGGGAGCAAAGGAAAAGAAGCATTTGGAGTTAAGTAATTTCTGAAATAGTCCAGAATGAATAAAATGAGGTCATAAATTACAATGAGGTGGAAAGCGGCTCCGTGGTTCATTTGATAAACTCCAGCTTTCGGCTCAGGTTCTGTTGCCAGGGTCCTGGGATCGAGCCTTGCGTCCATTGCAGACTTGTGTCCAGAAGCAGACTCCCTCTCCTTTTGCCACACCCCACACTTGTATGTGTTCTGCAATAAATAAAATCTCAAAAAAAATGATATGAAAGAGATATATGTCAGTGAAATCTAGAAAAGACAAATACATAGTATTCACATTAGTATTATCTCAATTACATTATATTCTACCAGTTATTTAGAAGAGTCCTTGGATTTTAATTGACAAAGCTTCTCTTCATTAAAAAATACATTAATAGTGGAAAGTATAACACTCTCACCAGTTCAGCAAGCATTATGTCGTCACATGCTGCAGTCACGGACTGCGTGTCTCAGATTGTTGTGTAATTTTTCAGGTGGTATTATCAATGGCCTGTTTTGCCCTAGTGATCTCAAAACATTCAATTTGTGCCTTCATTTCCTCCCCTCATTAGCCCAACTTTGATATTTTTTAATGGATACATTTATGTTGCCTTCTGATTCCATCCACAGCCTATTTCATGCTTAATTCCTTATGCTGTTTTTAATGTCTTTTAAATTCTGAGCCCTGAAATTCAGCATAGTTAACAATTCTTTAAAGACAATGGTTTACATGAGCAGGTTCCTAAGTTTCTATTCCATTATCCCTTTTGAGTTACATTCAAACTCATTTTAACCATGCCAATTCTCATCATACAACTCCTAGGTAGAATCTCTTTACTTTGTCTTGGACATCAGCACAGATTGAGCACAGTTACTGTCAAATATATTAATGAATGATAACTTAACATTGGTTTAAGCCAATTAAAATCTGCTTTTTCTGACTGAACATCCCATGTCTTTTACTATTATCATAATCGGTATTACTCTTCACTGGAAGTTTTCATTCAGGAGTAGCTCACAATTATGTACACTACAGATAATGAGTTTGACTTAAGAAAATTAGAATCACTAGTTATCAGTGCATGCATTAATTTTTAGTTTCCAGTTTTTTGACCATTATGCAAATTTGGCTATTCTGGTTAATGCCACTATAAAGGCTTTTTCCTGTTCTGTTTCATTGAAATATAGGATTATTTCTCTGCCTGTCACAATATCTTCTCCATCTTCTGCTTTGACACGTCATTCCTTGAGAGAATTTGCTACATATTTACTAGCTCTGTGTCTACGGACATATCCCAACTAGTGTGCATTACAATGATAAATTTCATTCCCTTAGCCTCTGACATAGCTGGAATTGGGTTGAAATATAGACCTGAACAATCCATTCTTGCGATCCTACTACATCAACACATATTTTCAAACTGTGTCTACACAGGAAAATTTTGCAATCATTACTCTGTATAAGGAATCCTAATTTCCTCCTGGGGTTTCATGAGAATACCATGGTCATCTATGCCCATATGCCTTTAACCTCCAGTATTCAGTACTCAGATGTGTAATTATAGAGAATATAGTTTAACAACATGGTTAAATATTATACATAAATGTTTCTCTTTTATTTTGGTCAATATTTTTTAAATTTTATTATGATATCTTAGTCACCATACAAATCATAAGTAGTTTTGACGTGTTTATTCACGATCCATTGTTTTCATATAACACCCAGTGCACCATGCAGTATATGCCCTCCTTAATACCCCTCACGGGCTGTCCAATCCCCCTCCTCTCTAAAACCCTGTTTGTTTCTCAGAGTCCATCGTCTCTCATGGTTCATCTCTCCCTCTGATTCTCCTCCTCTTCATTTTTCCCTTCCTTCTCCTAATGCATATGGCCTTGTTTTCACTACATCTGTGTCATTGGGGTAAATACCCAGGAGTGCAATTGCTGGGTCATAGAGTAGCTCTTTTTTTTTTTTTTTCGATTTTGAGGAACCTCCATATTGTTTTCCAAATTGGTTTTACCAACTTGCATTTTTACCAACAGTGTAAGAGTGTTCCCCTTTCTCAACAAATTCTCCAACAGTTGTATATTTCCCTGTCTATTTTTGCCATTCTACCTGGTGTATGGTGGTATCTCAATGTGGTTTTGTTTGAATTTCCCTGATGGCTAATGATAATGAACATTTTTTCATGTGTCTGTTAGCCATTTGTATGACTTCTTCAGAGAAGTGTCTTTTCATATCTTCTGCCCATTTTTTGACTTGGTTATTTGTTTTTGGGTGTTGAATTTGAGAAGTTCTTTATATATGTTGGATACCAGCCCTTTAATTGCAGTGTCTTTTGCAAATATCTTCTCCTATTCTGTGGGTTGCCTCTTTATTTTGTTGAGTGTTTCCTTTGCTGTGCCCGAAGCTTTTTATCTTGATACAGGCCCAAAATTTCAATTTGCTTTTGTTTCACTGGCTTATGGAGATATATCTTGACAGAACTGGCTGTGTGCGATGTCAAAGATGTTACTGCTTATGTTCTTCTCTAGGGGTCCTCTCTGCCTCTAGGACATGAATGTTTGTATCATTCCCCAGATTACGGAAGTTCTCACCTACAATTTGCTTAAATATATCTTCTAGTCCTCTCTTTCTCTCTCCGTTCCTTCTTGGATTCCCATTATTCTGACATTGGAATGCTTCATGGTGTCACTTGTTTCTCTGATTCTATTTTCATGGATTCTGAGTTCATTTTCCCTGGCCTCCACTTTTCCCTTTTTATCTATTATATTGTCTTCCAGGTTGCTTATTCGTTCTTCTGCCTCACTTACCCTAGCTATTAGATTATCTAGATTGGATAGATCTCATTGAGAGCATTTTTTTAAAGATTTTATTTATTTACTTGAGACAGAATGAGAGAGAGAGCACAAGAGAGGGGGGAGGGGCATAGGGAGAAGCAGACTCTCTGCCGAGCAGGGAGCCCGATGCGGGACTTGATCCAGGGACTCCAGGATCATGACCTGAGCTGAAGGCAGTCGCTTAACCAACTGAGCCACCCAGGCGCCCTCATTGAGAGCATTTTAAGTTCTGATAAATCAGTTTTCTTTCTGCCCTTAGAGACTCTGTGTTGCCATTAATTGAATTCTCCATTCTAGCCATTGTCTTCACAATTGCTACCCTGAATTCCATCTCCGACAACTTGGTTATATCTGCATCCATTTGTAAATCTGCAACAAAACTCATAATCTTTGAGTCTTTTCTATTTTAGTGGTTCCTCCTCCTAGTGATTCTGTTGATGAATGTTTGAGGGAAAGTAAAGAGTCCAAATGATGGACCAGAACCCAAGCAAGATGCACCTGTTTTCTTGGGAAATTAGGGTTGCTGGACTCTTGTTATCCCAGCCTGTCTTCCGGGGGAGGGACCTGCCACGCTGTTACTCAGGCAACACTGTTTGGGCAGAGTTGCCCTGCCCCCATGTGGTGGGAGACGGGCTGAGTGGGAATCCATTTTGGGGTTTTTTGTTCACTGGCAGCATTCCTTGGAGGCTTTTGGTTTCTCTTCCTCAAGTCAGAGCAGAAAAGACTGTTTCCAACCCTCTGCCTCATGGCAGAGAGACCACAGTCTGTTCTTCAATGAGCTCTCCAGGTCACATAATCTCCATTTCTTTTTGTGCTTTTATAAACTGCAGGGTCCTGGTTTGTATGCCCCTCCACAGCCCCCCCCCCCCCCAGTCCTGCCTCCAGGTCGGAGCATGTCTCTCCCTTTGTGTCTCTAAAACCGCCAGCTGCTCCCAGTTACCACGGGACACTCCACCGCTCCAGTTGTCCACCCGGGTGCTGCCCTAAAATCCTTTCCCCACGCTACCGTTCTGTGAGGCTATACCTCCATCCCCAGCGCATTAGACCCCATCCCCAGCATGTCCCCACCACCTCACAAGCAGTGTAGGATCCCCACGGCCAGGTAACTTCCCGCTGCCATTTCTACTCCGATATCTGCCGCGGAATTAGGGCTCCCCACTTAGTATTTCAGAACCAATGGCCTGCGATATTATTTTCATAGAGATGGAATCTTCTTACATCTCAGGCGGGTTTTGTGGGTGCTCAGAATGGTCTGGTAGATAGCCAGCTGCATCCCAGGGACAAGTTGAAATAGGGTCCCCTACTCCTCTGCCATCTATTCTGTCCTATCAAGCGCTGATTCTTGATCTCAACTCAGGTCTTGATCTCAAAGTCGTGAGTTCAAGCCCTAGAGGGCACCTCTTTTTTTTTTAAGACTTTATTTATTTATTTGAGAGGGAGAGAATGAGAGACAGAGAGCACAAGAGGGAAGAGGGTCAGAGGGAGAAGCAGACTCCCCGCTGAGCAGGGAGCCCGATGGGGGACTCGATCCCGGGACTCCAGGTTCATGACCTGAGCCGAAGGCAATCGCTTAACCAACTGAGCCACCCAGGCGCCCCGAGGGCAACTCTTATATAAAGCATAAATTTGGATGATGTTTTTTTCCATTATTACAAACAGTGTCTTTTACTTAAATAGTCTAATTCATGTATATTTATTTTATTTTGTTTTCTTTATTTGTATATATATTTTTAGGTTTAATGTTATTTTTATTTTTTTTATTTTATTTATTAATTAATTTATTTTTTAAAATGATTTTATTTACTTATTTGACAGAGAGAGACAGTGACAGCAGGAACACAAGCAGGGGGAGTGGGAGAGAGAGAAGCAGGCTTCCCCCTGAGCAGAGAGCCCGATGTGGGGCTCAATCCCAGGACACTGGGATCATGACCTGAGCCGAAGGCAGACGCTTAACGACTGAGCCACACAGGCGCCCTAATATTCTTCTTATTAACTCAAACCCAAGCACCAGCCAGAGAGTGTATATCTTCTCTCCATATAGTCACACACATTAATTATTATATTAAATTCTTCTGTTGAAGAAATCTCTCCTCGGTGTCTACTCCAGAGACCTCTAACTTACTATAATCTTTAATGGCCCCTCTCTGCACTCGATATAGAACTATGACTTTGTGGTCTCTTTCATTATTTTGGGGATTGCTTTTGCCTATGATTTCACTTGTGTTTCCCAGTTCCTGATTTGATGTCTTCCTGCTTCCTTCTCCAAAACTGCCTTGTGTTGTTGAACATCCTTCTGTAGCTTCCCAGAAAAGGGTGCACGAGTGGTAATTTTTTTGAAAGTTTGAATGAACATATCTTTGTTCTGTTGACGGTTTGGCTGGTTATAGAATTCTAAATATTTTGAAATTTATTAATTATGGGCTTTGGATAGGTTTTTTGTTTCATCTGTATTTGGGGTACTGCTTGGGATCTTTCAATCTGGAAACTTATGTTCTGGGACATTAGAAAAATATATATGCTTTGATGCTTTCCTTCTCTTTATTTTTTCTTTTTTATCTGTAACTTTTAGAAGTTTGTTGAAATTTCTGGATTGGTACTCTAATTTTCTAATCTCTTGTCTCTCTTTGTGTTTTTGCTTTAGTACCTGGAATTTATCTTAATTTAATCTTCCAAATTTTCTGTCTAGTTTTTCCGCTTTTGACAATGCTTTTAATTTCCAAAGGTATTTTTATTTTTTAATGATACTTATATACCACAAATTCTTTATGCATTTATCTGTTCATGGACAGTTCAGTTGTCTCAACATCTTGCCTATTGTAAATAAATGATCCTGCTGTGAACATGGGGTGCAGTTATCTCATTGACATAGGGTTTTAGTTTCCTTTGTATATATTCACAGAAATGGAATTGCTGGATCATATGGTAGTACTATTTTTATATTTTTGAGGAAACTCTATATTGTTTTCCATAGTAGCTGCACCAAATTACATTCCCACTAACATTACACAGGGTTCCATTTTCTACACATTCTCTGTAGCACTTATGTCTTGTTTTCTTGATGATGGCCATCTTAGTAGATATAAAGTGATATCTCATTCTGGTTTTGAATGACAATTCCCTTATCATTAGTGATGTTGAGCACCTTTTCATGTACCTGTTGGTTATTTGTATGTCTTCTTTAAATTTATTATTGTTATGTTAATTATCATATATTACATCATTAGTTTTTGATGTAGTGTCCCATGATTCATTGTTTGTGCATAACAACCTGTGCTCTACCCAGAACGTGCCCTCTTTAATACCCATCACCAGGCTAACCCATCACCCCATCCCACTCCCCGCTATAACCCTAAGTTGGTTTTTCAGAGTACATCTTCTCTCATGGTTCTCTCCCCCTCCGATTTACTCCCCTTCATTCTTCCCCTCCTACTACCTGATTCATTTTTTTTAACATATATTGCATTATTTGTTTCAGAGGTAGAGATCTGCGATTCAACATTCTTCCACAATTCACAGCATGCATCATAGCACATACTCTCCCCAATGTCTATCACCCAGCCACCCAATCCCTCCCACCCCCAACCACTCCAGCAAAACTCATTTTATTTCCTGAGATTAAGAATTCCTCATATCTGTGAGGGCATATGATACATGTCTTTCTCTGATTGAATTATTTCACTCAGCATAACACCCTCCAGTTCTATCCACATCCTTGCAATTTGCAAGATCTCATTCTTTTAATGGCTGCATAATATTCCATAGTGTATATATACCACTTCTTCTTTATCCATTCATCTGTCTGTAGACATCTGTGCTCTTTCCACAGTTTGGCTATTGTGGACATTGCTGCTATAAACATTGGGGTGCATGTACCCCTTCGGATCCCTACGTTTATATCTTTGGGGAAAATACCCAGTAGTGAAATTGTTGAATCGTATGGTAGGTCTATTTCCAACATTTTGCGGAACCCCCATACTGTTTTGCAGAGTAGTTGCACCAGCTTGCATTCCCACCAACGGTGTAGGAGGGTTACCCCTTCTCCACATCCCTGCCAAAATCCGATATTTCCTGACTTATTAATTTTAGCCATTCTGACTGTTGTAAGGTGGTATCTCATTGAGGTTTTGATTTGGATTTCCATGATGCCGAGCGATGTTGAGCACTTTTTCATGTGCCTGTTGGACATTTGGATGTCTTCTTTGAAAAAAATGTCTCTTCATGTCTTCTGCCCATTTCTTGATTGGATTATTTGTTCTTTGGTTGTTGAGTTTGATAAGTTCTTTATAGATTTTGGATACTAGCTATTTATCTGATAAGTCATTTGCAAATATTTTCTCCCATTCTCTCGGTTGTGTTTTGGTTTTGTGGTCTGTTTATTTTCTTGTGCAAAAGCTTTTTATCTTGATGAAATCCCAATAGTTCATTTTTTGCCCTGGCTTCCTGTGCCTTTGGCGATGTGTCTAGGAAGAAGTTGCTGTGGCTGAGGTCGAAGAGGTTGCTACCTGTGTTCTCCTTTAGGATTTTGATGGACTCCTGTCTCACGTTTAGGTCTTTCAACCATTTGGAGTCTATTTTTGTGTGTGGTGTAAGGAAATGGTCCAGTTTCATTCTTCTGCATGTGGCTGTCCAATTTTCCCAACACCATGTGTTGAAGAGACTGTCTTTTTTCCATTAGACATTCTCTCCTGCTTTGTCAAAGATGAGTTGACCATAGAGTTGAGGGTATATTTTTGTGCCAGTACCATACTGTCTTGATGATGACTGCTTTGTAATAGAGCTGGAAGTCCAGAATTGTGATGCCGCCAGCTTTCCTTTTCTTTTTCAACTATCCTCTGGATATTCGGGGCCTTTTTTGGTTCCATACAAATTTTAGGATTATTTGTTCCATTTCTTTGAGAAAAATGGATGATATTTTAAGGTGATTGCATTGAATTTATAGATTGCTCTAGGTAGCATTCACATCTTCACAATGTTTGTTCTTCCAATCCATGAGCATGGAATGTTTTTCCATTTCTTTCTGTCTTCCTCAATTTCTTTCATGAGTATTTTATAGTTTCTTAAGTCCAGATCATTTGCCTCTTTGGTTAGATTTATTCGTAGCTATTTATGATTTTGTGTGCAGTTGAAAATGGGATCAACTCTTTAATTTTTCTCTCTTCTGTCTTTTTGTTGGTGTATAGGAATGCCATTCATTTCTGTGCATTGATTTTATATCCTGCCACGTTACTGAATTCCTGTATAAGTTCTAGTAATATTGGGGTGAAGTTTTTTGAGTTTTCCACATAAAATATCATGTCATTTGCAAAGAGTCAGAGCTTGACTGCCTCTTTGCCAATTTGTATGCCTTTGATTCCATTTTGTTGTCTGGTTGCTGTGGCTAGGAGTACTAATATTATGTTGAATAGCATTGGTGATACTGGACATCCCTGCCCTGTTCCTGACCTTATGGGAAAGCTCTCAATTTTTCCCCATTGAGAATGATATTCGCTGTAGGTTCCTCAAAGGTGCTTTTTATGATATTGAGTTATGTACTCTCTATCCCTCTACTCTGAAGAATTTTGAGCAAGAAAGAATACTGTATTTTGTCAAATGCTTTTTCTGCATCCATTGAAAGTGTCATATGATTCTTGTTCTTTCTTTTGTTAATGTATTGTATCACGTTGTTTGATTCACGGATGTTGAACCAACCTCGCAGCCCAGGGATTAATCCCACTTGGACATGGTGAATAATTCTTTTAATGTACAGTTGGATCTTACTGGTTAGTATTTTGGTGAGAATTTTTGAATTCATGTTCATCAACATATTGGTCTCTAATTCTCCTTTTTGATGGAGACTTTGTCTGGTTTGGGGATCAAGGTAACGGTGGATCGGACAACGAGGTTGGAAATTTTCTTTCCATTTCTATTTTTTGGAACAGTTTCAGGAGTATAAGTATTAATTCTTCTTAAAATGTTTGGTAAAATTCCCCTGGGAATCCATTTGGCCCTGGGCTTTTGTTTCTTGGGAGATTATTGATGACTGCTTCAATTTCTTTAGTGGTTATAGGTCTGTTCAGGTTTTCTATTTCTTCCTGGTTCAATTTTGGTAGTTGATACATCTCTAGGAATGCATCCATTTCTTCCAGGTTATCTAATTTGCTGGCATAAAGTTGCTCATAATTTGTTCTTATAGTTGTTTGTGTTTCTTTGTTATGTTTATGATCTTTCCTCTTTCATTCACGATTTTATTGCCTGTTGTCCTTTCCCTTTTCTTTTTGATCATTCTGGCTAGGGGTTTATCAATCTTGTTAATTCTTTCAAAGAACCAGCTCCTAATATCGTTGATCTGTTCTACTGTTCTTTGTTTTCTATTTCATTGATTTCTGCTCTGATCTTTATTATTTCTCTGCTCTTGCAGGGTTTAGGCTTTATTTGCTCTTTTTTCTCTACCTCCTTTAGGTGTAGGGGTAGGTTGGGTAATGGAGACCTTTCTTGTTTCTTGAGAAAGGCTTGTATTACTATATACTTTCCATTAGGACTGCCTTTGCTATATCCCAAAGATGATGAAGAGTTGTTTTCATTTTCATTTCTTACCATGAGTTTTTAAAATTCTTCTTTAATTTCCTGGTTGAGCCATTCATTCCTCAGTAGGATGTTCTTCAGGCTCCATGTATTTGAGGTTTTTTAGTCTAATTTATTATCATCTTAGGTCAATAGCATATAAAAATATGTTTTTATACACCCTTGTCCCTCCTGTATTGTCATGCACTGCATGTTTACCTAATCTCTTTAAAAACTGCATGTTTATCAAAACACATAAGCTATCTTTGTTTTTTCTTTTAATCCATGTAGAAATGAAGAGGCATTCGAAAAATAGAGTGATATTTATTTCATATGTACCCATGTGAATCCCCTTAATCATGTTTGTACCTTTAGGTTTCTTCCAATCACTGTGTGGTATCATTTAATTTAAGGCTTCAAAATTTACCCTGGCATGTTTAAATTTAGCAGGCATGTTAGTGATAAAGTTTATCAGCTCCAGTTAATTTCTTTATTTTTTAAGGTTTTATTTATTTATTTATTTTAGACAGAGAGAGAGCTTGAGTGGGGACAGATGCAGGGAATGAAAAGGGAGAGGCAGAAAGAATCTGAAGCAGACCCCTAAACGAGTTGGAGCCTGAAACAATTTGGATCCCACAACCACAAGGTTATGACCTGAGTGGAAATCAAGGGTGGGACACTCAACTGATTGTGTCACCTTGCTATCTTTATTCTCTAGGTTATATGAGAATGTTTTAATTTTTTCAAAAATTGGTTTGGCCACATATAGAACTCTTGGTTGATAGCAAGGTTTTCTCCTTTTTCCCTCTGAAAAATGAAAAGAAAAAAACAAGAAAATCAAATAATTATATACTTATTTCTCCACTTCAGAGAAGCCAGATATATTAATTATTCACAAACGTAAAATAACTCATCGATAATAATACAATAATAATAGGAAACTTTAACATCGCACTCACACTAATGGGCAGATAATCTAAAGAAAAAATCAACAAGGAATTGATGGCACTGAATGACACGTTGGATAAGATAGCCTTGATATATATACACAGAACATTTCATCCTAAGGCAGCAGAATACACATTCTTTTTGAGTGTACATAGAACACTCTCCTGAGGAGATTACATACTGGAAAACAAATCATGCCTATTTTCTGACCATAGTGCTATGAAACTTGAAGGCAACCAGAAGAACAAAATGTAAAAGGCCACAAATACATGAATGTTAAACAACATGTTACTGAAAAATGAATGGGTCAAACTGGAAATCAAAGAAGAAAACAAAACACACACACACACACACACACACACACACACACACGAAAATGAAAAGAGAATAGACCAAAATGTATGGGATGCCGTAAAAGTGTTCCTGAAAAGGAATTATATAGCAATAAATGCCTAATTAAGAAGCATAAAGCATCTCAAAGAAAAAGCCAAACTTTATACATAAAGGAGCTAGAAAAAAAATGAAGCCTAAAGATTTTAACGGAAATATTGACATTGAAAAAAAAACAATTATAACAGATCAATGAAAACAGGAGGTGGTTCTTTGAAAATTTTAATAAAATTGATAAACCCTCCAGACTTATAAAAGTAAAGATCCAAATAAATAAAATTAAGAAATGAGAGAGAGAGTGCCAGGGTGGCTTAGTTGTTTAAGAGACCGCCTTCAGCTCTGGTCATGATCCTGGAGTCCTGGGATCGAGTCCTGAATCGGGCTCCCTGCTCAGCAAGGAGTTTGCTTCTCCCTCTGACCCTCTTCCCTCTCGTGCTCTCTATTTCTCATTCTCTCTCTCCCAAATAAATAAATAAAATCTTGAAAAAAAATGAGAGAGAAGATGTAACACCCAACATTGCAAAATACAAACAAGCATAAGAGGATAATATGAAAAATTCGATGGCAAAAAATGGGACAACGCGGAAGAAACTGATGAATCCCAGAAATATATAACTGACACAAACTGAAAGAAACAGGAAGAAATAGGGAATTTGAGTTGACTGATAACCAGCAAAGAAAGGGAATGAGTAATCAAAAATTTCTGAACATACAAAAGTCCAGGACCAATTGCTTTCACAGCCAAATTCTACCAAAAATGTAAAAAGACTTAAAGCTTATTCTTCTCATAATAATCCAAAATAGGAAGGCAAAGTTCTAATTCATTCTATGAAGCTAACATTATCCTGATACCAGAACAAAAGTCTGCACTAACAAGGAGAGATACACGCCAATAACTTTCATGAATATGGATGCAAAAATTCTCAATAAAATATTAGCAACCTGAAACCAAAAATACATTTAAAAAATCACAAATTCACCATATTCAATTGGTATTTTTCCTTGCGTTCCAGGAACTTCTGGTTTCCAGAAGAAAAAGCAATTTCCATTCTAGTTATGGAAACAAAGGCAAGGTGCCCTGTCCCAGTCTGGGAGAACCAGGTCCGTGGAGAGTACAACTTTTGACCCACAACAAGTTTCTTCCAAAAGGAAGCTTTCTAGCACAGGGTTGGGCAAGGTTTTTCAGGGTTCCATATCCTTCCCTCTGAGAAAGAAGGCTCTGGAGAATGCCACTTACCAGTAACTTCTTGTTTCTGGAGATCAAACGATTTCTGGCATGGGAGTGGATGGAGAGACTAAGGGGCACGTGCCTGTCACAGAGATACCCATCCGTGGAGAGTGCCACATTCAGGAATACCTCATTTCCTCAAGCGAGAGACTTCCTAGCCTCTATTGGTGAGAAGTACTAGGATAATGCCATACACTCCTCTCTGAGAAACAAGACTGTGGGCAATGCGACTTTCCACTAACATCTCCTCTCCAGAATTGAAAAATGATTTTCAATCCAAGCGTGGATGTCTAGAATAGGGGGCATGCCCTTATGCTTAGAAACGAGGCTGGGGACATGCACCACTCAGAGAACCACAAGTTTCTCAAATGAGAACCATTCTAGCACGTGTGTGCTGAAGCCTCCAAAACATGCCCCATCCTTCCCTCTGTGAATCGAGTCTCTGGGCAATGCAAATTTCCCCCACGAACAAGTTCGCTCCAGCAAGATTCTTTACTGCAATTGACACAGAGCTAGTGAGTATGTAGCAAATTCTCTCAAGGAATGACTTGTCAAAGCAGAAGATGGAGAAGATATTGTGATAGGCAGAGAAATAATCCTATATTTCGATGAAACAGAAAGGAAACAAGCCTTAATAGTTGCATTAACCAGAATAGCCAAATTTGGATAATGGCCAAAAAACTGGAAACTAAAAATTAGTGCAAGCACTGATAACTAGTGATGCTAGATTCCTTAAGTCACCCTCATCATCTGTAGGGTACATTACTGTGAGCTACTCTTGAAAGAAAATTTCCAGTGAAGGGTAAGACAAATTATGATAATTGTCAAAGATATGGGATGTTCTGTCAGAAAAAGCAGATTTTGATTGGCTTCAACCAACGTTCATTTATTCTTCATTCAATACATACATATAAAATATATTTGACAGTAACTGTGCTCAATCTGTGCTGATGTCCCAGACAAAGTAAAGGGGTTCCACCTAAGAGTTGTCTGATGGGAACTGGCATGGCTAAAAAGAGTTTGAATGTAACTCAAAACGGATAATGGAATAGATACTTATGAACCTGCTCATGTAACCAGTTCTCTTTAAAGAGTTGTTAACTATGCTGATTTTCAGGGCTCAGAATTTAAAAGCATTAAAAACAGCATAAGGAATTAAGACTGAAATAGGCTGTGGTTGGAATCAAAAAGCAACATAAATGTAACCATTAAAAATATCAAAGTTGGGCTAATGAGGGGAGGAAATGAAGGCACAAACAGAATGTTTTGAGATCACGAGCGCAAAACAGGCCATTGATAATACCAGCTGTAAAATTACACAACATTCTGAGACATGCTGTGCATGACTGCAGCATGTGATGACATGTTTAGTGAACTGGTGAGAGTATTATATTTTCCACTATGAATGTATTTTTTAGTGAAGACAATTTTGCCAACTAAAATCCAAGGACTCTTCTAAATAACTGGGAGAATATAATGTAATTGAGAAAATACTAAAGAATTCTATGTATTTGTCTTTTCTAGATTTCATTGACATGTAACACATCAACATCAATTTTTTTCAGATTTTATTTATTGCAGAGCATATACAAGTGGGGGTAGGGGAAAGGGAAAGAGAGTCTCCTTCTGGACACAAGTCTGCAATGGACACAGGGCTCGATCCCAGTACCCTGAGATCATAACCTGAGCTGAAAGCAGACGTTTAACAACCTAGCCACCCGGGCGCCCCTTTCCACCTCATTGTAATTTATGACCTCATTTTATTCATTCTGTACTATTTCAGAAAACACATAATCCAAATGCTAATTTTCCTTTGCTCCCATTCTTTTTTAAATATGTATAATTCATTTAGGATTTACGTCAACTGTTCTTGCCAAATCACAAAAAATTACAATAAATAAAATAAAGATTTTTACCCTGAACTAATTCAAAATAAACAGAGAAATCATAGAGATGAACATGTAATTTTTTTGTTCAAATATGAAAATTGCCAATATGTGTTCAATTGCCAACAAATGATAATCTTTGTTATCTTCCATAATGCCAATCCTTTGACAGATCAGTTGTAATTAGGATGATGTGCCTTCAAAGGAGACAGATGATGAGTTGACCTTGAAAGTGAGGCAGCAGAAATATCACCTATCATTGACATTTTGAACCAGGTGTTGCCCACCTGTTGCAGGTTAGAAAAATGAACCTCACTGCTGACAAATCAGCATATCTAGTTGGAAAAGTGGAAGGCTCCACCATCATTCCCAAATAAGTGCTCTGGAAAGGAGATATGATACGGTACTGAGATGCAGAAGTTGTAGTTGTAACAAAGTTCAAAATGTGGCCATTTGCTTGAGTGTAGCTGCTCTGTGAGTGCATGTGAAAGGTGGTCAACTGGTTTAAAATAGCATGTTGATCCATTCCAATTTGTTCCGATGGTCTAACTGACATTGCTGATGCAGGAGAAAAATCACTTCTCATAGGGGCCGTTGTATTAGCAGTTCTCTGGGTGGGAGAAAGCTTCCTTCTTAGAGGCACAATACATTGGTGGAGTTTGAATATACCTTTTCTCCACTAGTTTCAGCTACAAAACCAGAATTAGGACTATCCACATTACCCCTGTTTCTTGTTGAAATCTTGAATTAATGAAACTGTAGAGGAATTTTTAATCCCGATTCTTCTTTTCATTCTTACTAAAAGTTGGGGCAGCCTCGTTTAAAATGTGGGTTATGATAGTACTCTAACTGAAACCAAAGGAGAAAGTTACTAAGTGACATTTCCAAATAAGATATAAGAAAACATAACCTATAAAATCTGACTTCGTTTCATCACACAAAGTCATCAAATAATATTTTTATTATGTTAGTATTTTTAAAAATTTACTTACTGGAAACAAACGTTTAATTAAGGTTCATGAGAATGTGCTATATATTTACAAATAACGGTGAATAGCACCTTAAGTGGCTTCAGGACATTATTTAAGTTGAAGTTCATTGGTAAGGGTCAAAGGTACTACCAAAATTTCTTATAACCCTGAATGTTTCATGCCTAAGTTGGCCTCAATTTTTCAAAAATGTTAAAATTTAAAAATCTGATGTTAGCCTATACATAGGAACCTACTTACTGCTATACACGGTAAAATCTTATACATTATCTATAGAAGTAATAATATTTTTGAATACCTTGCTTAAAACAGGAACTTCTTTCTTGAAGTGTTCCTTATCAATCACTATAGAAGTTCCCTTCTCATCCCACAGAACTGAGTTGAACACTTTCAAATATTTTCCAGTTTCCTGGGAAAGGTCAGAGAAAGAAAATTATCTTCATCTTTTTCAGAGACACAGAATGTGTAACGTGGTCTTTTTATCAAGGATCCTCCTGACAAGGCCTGAAAACTTTTTCTTCAATCACAGACCTCAGGTCCACATCTCCAGTGAATGTGTGATCACAAAAATGAGTGCTAATGGAGGCTGCGGAACCAGTCGATCCATCTTCAGGAGAATCATCTTGAAATTCTGAAGAAACATTTGCCATCTCAAATAAGTTTTCCTTTAGCTACGTTTCTGATCTGCATGGTTTTGAACACTGCAGCTTCAAATGCTGTTTTGGGTGATCTACGCAGATAAACTATCTAGACTAACCCAATAGTCAACAACCTGAGTAGTTGTGACATCACAAGATGCCTGTTTCCTAGCAATTAAAGCCTGAGTGTTTACTTTTGAAATTCATTCGGTTAAAATAAATTACTTAAAATTAAATTTATGTAGACAGCGACTAAAAAAGTAGGATGTACAAAATCTCCTTTTACAAAATTTTTAAAGGAATAAATACATAATTACATTTAGCCCCTGATATAAAATCATTTCCCTCTTCTAAACCAACTCTTACTAGGTGGGTGCCAATAACATAAGACCTGGTAAATAAAAACTGCAAAAAAAAAAAAGAGTAAAACGAAAGATTTAAAAAGCCCTGACGGTTTGGAACTTAAATCTCTGTATCCTGTATATAAAGAAAATCATTGAGACCACAATTTAGTGGTTGCCCTGGACCAGGTCATAGGGGAATGGAAAGTTCTGTTTAAAGGATTTTTTTAAAGATGTTGAAAATATTTAAGAATTAGGTAATATGATACAACATTACAAAGATACAATTGCCCTTGAATTTTGTATTTTGAAATGTTTATTTTTACATAATATGTATTTGGCCTCAATTATTTAACAGTAGCCTGAATCTGTTGTATTACTGACTAAAATAAAATGTAATTAAGTTTCTGAATATAACGTTAACTTATCTGTTACTTGTCAAAGTCTAGTGCGTTGGGGTCCCTGGGTAAGGGTCGCGAAAGAACCGGGACACAGGGGTTGCAGAGCAAAGGCAGCACTTGCAACTGCATGCTGCTGTTTATTTCCCACGCGGTTATATACTTGTAGCAATCAGATAAGCATAACAATATGTACCTTCACACATAATGGGATTAAACTAACATCCTTGAAGAAAGATACACAAGGTTTATCAAGAACAGTATGTATTCTGTTTATGTTTGCAGAGTTAAAGAATTCTCCCAGCCACCCTATCTTCAGGGGACAGTATGTACTTGTTCTAAGGGGGAACGCCTCTAATCTAGGCAAGAGCCACTTCTTGCTGATCCAGGCATTTAGAACTTGCAACATGAGATAAGGGGAAGAGAACGTTTTCTCCTCCTAGCCCAGGCCTGCTTGGCTGTCCTTAACCTCACTGCAGTTCTCAAATGACCCTGGGTTGCAAGGGGCCTACAAGCCTATACCATCTCAGTTACTCTTATATAAGTATTTTGTGTTAGATAGTATCAAATACATTTCATAGTCATATTAGGTGAATGAATATGATTTTGTTTGGTATGTCTGTAAATACCTGTTAGATACTCAGGATGTAAAACATTTTAAGAGATGTCAAGTGATCTAACATGAATGAGACCTTAAAGAGTCGGAAATAAATAGTAACACGACAGTGTTATAAATAAAATCTTTTTTATATGTCTCTTGAGAAAATTGCTTTTATTTCAAAAGCCAACGTATTTATAAAAAAGATTATGTGGGATAAGCTTTGTGCCCTACGAACAGAATGTGTATTTCTAAGGCAAACTTAATTTTGAATAAAAAGTTCCTTTTCTGTCTACAAATAACCATACTCCACCTACAGTAAGAATTTCAGTAGGTTCAAGGTATAATATTGTCACTGCTTTGTCTTTTCAATATGTGTAGAAGAAATGAATTATTTTTACAATTTCCATATTTTATCATGGCTCAAAAAGAGATACCAACATTAGGAGGATGTCTTACTTAAATATACTTTTTAAATAAAGAATTGAATGTATTAGCTGTAAGTAATAAACATTTTCATATCAGTAAATATTTCATGAAAATAAAAAGATACTCCCTCCAGGGTGGCTTTATTGGTTAAGCATCCAACTCTTGGTTTTGACTCAGGTTATGGTCTCAGGATCATGAAATCAAGTCTCAAGTCAGGCTCCACACACAGCTGTGATTCTGCTTGAGATTCTGTCCCTTGCCCGCTTCCCCTCTCCCCCAGTTGTTCAAACTCTCTCTCTCAAATAAATAAATAAATAAACTAAATCTTAAAAAAAAATAATACTCAGTCTAGATGCAGGTTCATGAATTTTGACAATTTTTTCATTCAAACATTTTTGTTGCAATATTGTAAAGATGTGTATTTATATTATAGGGGATTTTCTTAATTTTCCACATGCAATTTTTAGGGGGGGGGGCTAGTGATTATCTATGGCTCCAAACAAAGTGATGTATATGTAGAGAAAACAGGGAGTTAATGGGAGGAACAGAAAGCAGAAATCACATTAAATGTAGAAAAGTTTCTTCAACTAGGGAAAAAGAAGTTTTTGGGATCTTGGGGGAAATTTGGCCTAATTCTAAAGTCATCTGACTCTAAATTTTAAACCTTACCTCCGTAAAGATAAAAGAAATGAGCTATTTTATCTGGAAAACATGAATAGAATAGGTTGTATCTTCTTAGCTATATAGAAGAATAAGGTTTCTGTCTTTACGAACATTTTATCACTTAGGATTTGATGCACCTTACATTCTGTCTGGTTTCTGCTTACTCTATAACAATATTGTTTTCATTCTCTTTTTTCTTTGTGAAGAGGTTTTATAGACTGGATGGAGACTTTTTTAAATTATATTCCTCCAGAATGTGTTATATTGAACATGGAGGCTACATGAAAAGGAACAGGCAGATGAGAGAAGGTTAAGTTGCAAAATGAAATAGGAGGCAGGAAGGGTCATGTTCAAGGTAGTTGAGTAAAGCCCTTCATTTCATTAGGAGTCCTAAGAGATTTCAGGTTGAAAATAAAATCCCTTATGGTTTGAACATGCACCAAAACTATAGGACAGCAAATAAGGAATGATGCTTCCAGATATTTAGGCTAAGACTTCTTGCTTGGAAAAGCACATTGGGGCTGAAGTTGAATGCTTCCTGGAATTGTTTCTCCAGGCCATGGACACGGCACCTTCCTAATGCTATCAAACATCACCGTATCTCTACATAAACATGCCAGAAACCTTCTCGCTGTACCAAGCCTCCTCTGAGGGGAAGTGTATATTCCCCAGAGACTGTAATCACAGAGGGAAGGAGAGGCCATGTTTCTGAAACTTCAGCACATACATGCTAGAATGCTTCTTGCTTGAGAAACTGGTGGTTCTTTGAACAGTGCATGCTCCACCGACTTATCTTGAAGCATAAGGACATTGCCCTCTCACGAGACTTCCAGATCCCGGAAATGGCATTCCTAACCTATAAAAGAGACTTGCTTAGGAAGTGGCATTCTGCAACGGCTTGTTTCTCAAGGGAAGACTATGGGGCCCTCGTGATGTTTCCACACCTATAGGGTAGGAATCTGCTCCTTCTAAAACCCACAACGTGAGCCAAATTCACTCTCAACAGAATTTTTCTCCAAGGCAAGGATATGGCACTTTCCTAGGTTACAAAGTATATATTTGTTGGAAGGGGTTTGCTGTGAAGTGTCGTGTCCTTCATTGAAGCTTGTTTTCTTCACAGACTTTTTTCTGGAGCGAAGGATATGTGGCACTTTCTGCTTGCCTCCAGACCAACATGCTAGAGAGCTTTTCACCAGGTCAAACTTCCTCGGAGGGGAAAGTTTCATTTCCCAGAGACAGTATACAAAGGGGGAAGGGTAGGGTATGTTTCCATAGCTTCATAAGAGACAGGCAAGAATGCTTCTCACTTGGCAAACTTGTGGTATTCTAAACGGTGCATGTTCCACACACTTGTCTCAAAGCGTCAGGACATGGCCCCTACATACACTAGGCTTCCACGCATATATTGGAAATCGAATTTCTCTTCTGGAAACACGATGTGAGTGGAAGTCACATTCCGCCCATTCTTGTCTCCCAGAAGGAAATATATGACACATACAGAGTCTTCTAGACATATATATTAGAAAGCGTCTCTTTTGAAGGAACTTGTGTTTCCTGGAGATTGTGTGGTCCACAGAATTGTTACTACAACACTGGGGGACATTGCACCTTGCCTGTCCTTCCGCACATATCCTGGAAATCACTCTGAAGGCTGGAAACAATGTGTTATCTCTAAGTGGCTTTCTCCATAGGTTTGCTTCACAGTGGGAAGGAGATAGAACTATCCTGATGCTTGCACAAATCCACGCTAGAAGACCTCTCTGGGAAGACAATTTTGGTGCGCTGAACGTTCTATTCTCCACAGCCTTGTTTGTAAGCATAGAGTCCTAGCCCCTTGCCTATGCCCCCAAATGCAGATTTCAATATGGTTCTATCTTCTGACATCCAGATGACCATAAAAAATTCCATTTGTCCCGTCTTGAATTTCAGTTTCAGTTATGGATGTTTCTTCATGATCCAACATCGCCAATGGAAAAGCCCTGTATCTTCAGGAAACAAAAGGGTATTTGAACATTGTATTTGAAACAGACTGTTTTCCCTAGGGAAGTGTTGGCACCGTTTGGATGCTGTAGCATACGTGCCACAAGGCTCGGGAAGATCATGAGAGAGCCCAGAGTGAGGAAAAAGCCAGAGGACAATCAGGAGCTCATATGGTTCTTTCCCAGGTGGCTTTCCTCGGGGAATGCCTGGTAATTTTCCTGGAGGAATGCCTGGAATGGCAGGGCGAATGCCTGGAATGGCAGGGATGCATGGGCGCAATGAAATTCTTAGTGATCCAGAGGTTTTCGCAGCCATGGAGGATCCAGAATTTATGGTGGCCTTCCAGGATGTGACCCAGTACACAGCGATATGTAAAAATTGTCAGTCAAATTTGGAGGTAAAGCATAGTGCCTTTCTGAAAATGATGCTTTGCTGAAGAAAAGCAACGATCACCTAACGGATGTCTCAAAGATACAAAGCAGTGTACCTCTGATCTTCTCATGCAGAAAGCTGGTGTGCTGTGAAGAGAATCCCTACCCCTCTGACCCACATGCATCTGAAACACATTTACAGTGGTTTGCCATTAGGGTCATCATTCAGATAATGTTTCCCTACTAGGAATTAGAAACTTTAAACACATTTTCAATCTTAAAATTATTTAAAAACATATTAAAAGGGTGTATTAGTCCCTATATTGTCCTTAACTGATCATTTCAGTTTTTTCCTTTGGATTAATTGGGCAAGAAAGATACTTCAGTGTGGAAGATTTGAGTGAAATAAAGGTTTATTAGTGGGAAGAAGCAAATATAACATTTTAATAGATGAACTTCTAACTGGAAATATAATTTCTGAGGAATTTTGACTTTTCTTTTTATATCCTTGATTTTTTTATTGTTTTAAGATTTTATTTATGTAAATGACAGAGAAATTGAGAACAAGAGCACAAGCAGCGGGAGTGGGAGATGGAGAAGCAGGCTTCCCGTGGAGCAGGGAACCCAAAGGGGGCTCCATTCCAGGACCCTGAGATCATGACCTGAGCTGAAAGGAGACACTTAACTGATTTACTCAACCAGGTGCCCCAGAAGTGCTTTATACTTTAAACACAATTTATTTGCATAAAAACATTGGGACCACCAGTATTGCAGTAGGACCTAAGTAGGGACCAAAATTGCTTGGAAGGCAGAAGAAACTTTATTCCTTTTCTATAGTTTGCACGCTTGTGCAAATGCATTTAAATCTTACACTATGGTAAAGGGATGGTTTTTATAATGCTGCAGTAGAATTGGATTACATAATTATGTTCTTCTCTGATATAGAAAATAAATGTTTTGCATTATTTCCACCTAGGGGAAATAAGGGAATACATTTCTTTTTATATTTCTGTGTTTATAGTGACGTTTTCTGGTCAGAAAAGATTCTCTCTTGGTGCGCTTTCTACTTGTTTTCACCTCCCCCTGCACCACCCCCTCCCCTATGGTCTTTTTGGGTTAAAGTTAGTCCTTTTTCCCTGTCATCATCACTACTATATCACTCACAACATAATTTCTCAAGTATGTGTCATGCTGGGTTTTATATGTAATATAGTGTTTATGTGAGATAATAGCCATAACAGGTGTAGTTTCTTACTTAGGGAAACAATTTCATATTTAAATGTTAGGTTTCCACTTTGGTGAAATATTACCATGTCAAAAGATGTTGGAAGGAGATATTGGATTCCCTTCGCGATCAGTCTTCTATTTAGGAAATACCTGTTGCAGATGGAATTTATCTTACATTATTCCTCTCTGTAGTTTGGAGGGTATGAAGTTTGAATTCATTGATATACATAGAGGGGAAAAACATCTTGATCCAACGTGAATTATAAAATCGATGAGATCCATGGTTCTTCACGTGGGGGTGATGTCATTATGAGTCATTGTGCTCCTGTTTAGCTCTTAAATACTGCATATCCTCCACCTCTCCTTTTTCTACCTCCTTCTCCTCCAAGGAAAGGAAATGATAGACTTTTCTATTGCACATTCAACACTCAACAATAATTAAGACTAATTCCAGGCAGTGTACCAGTAATTGCTAGTTTCTAACTATCTTTCAATTTAAAATACTAGTGTTTAAAAACATTTTCAAGGGATGAGACCCTCTGTACTTTGCTTATTTGAAGAATCAGTGGCAAGGCCATTGAAGAAAATTCCATGGAATACAGTTTTGAAGTAGCACATTTATGAAGTCAGGTAAGTTGATCCAGGTTCTAACCCTTTGCTGTACACAACCAGATAGGAAAGCATCTGTTATGTAATTGAGAGAAGGCTGTAGGCTAACTGAACACGCGTTTTAAACCCTTTAAATACTCAGCATATAAACTTGTGTTTGAGCTTGCCAGCGGTTTTTGTTGTTGTTACTATGTGTTCTCTCTCAAATTTTCCAATGTGTTCTTTGAATAACTTTGGGTTCCTTATTTTATTTACTTATTATATATTACTGAAGTACATTTCAACATTGCAAATATTACCATAATTGGGTAAAAGTAAAATTGGTCTTTTGAAAACTGTCATACGCTTTTAAGTTCCACAAATACAAAGTGCATTCATTTTAACAGAAACTCTGTATCATTTCTAAACCAGAAGTTTTTTTCTTGTGCTAATAATGCTATAAGAAGGCGAAGTAAAGGAGTTTTTTTCTGCTTAAACAAAAATACTTATTGTATTTCTAGCTACACTAAAAATAAAGTATGGTTTCCAACTGCATAAAGTGTTTGAAAATATGTTTGATGGTATTTTGATGCTGTTGTAAATGTCTTCTAAAATTTTAGAAATGTAAAAGAGGGCATAAAAATACAATTGATCTTGTATTAATATCCTCTGCAATCTACTATACCCATTAGTTCTAATAATGTTAATTCATTTTTAATCGTCTAGGATTATAATTATATTCAATGATATGGAATTATATTTATTAACATATTATTAACACTTTATTTTTCTACTGTTTTGACTACTTAATTTTTTTGTATAGAATCATCTGCAAGTTAAGATAATTTTCTTTGAGCAGGAGGGGAAGAATGAAGGGGAGTAAGTTGGAGGGGGAGACGAACCTTGAGAGACAATGGACTCTGAAGAACAAACTGAGGGTTCTAGAGGGGAGGGGGGTGGGGGGATGCGTTAGCATGGTGATGGGTATTAAGGAGGGCACGTTCTGCGTGGGGCACTGGGTGTTATGCACAAACAATGAATCATGGAAGACTACATCAAGAACTAATGATGTAATGTATGGTGATCAACATAACAATAAAAATATAAATAAAATAAAAAATATATATATCTCACAGCACAGCCAGGCTTCCTGGAAGACCAGGGTCATTCCTTTGAATATCTATCTCCACAGTAGTAAAATGGCAACAGTAACTATCTTTCTGCACTGAACTGTATGCCCCCAAAATTCCTATATTGAAACCTAGACCCTAGTGAATGAGTTTGGAGGTAAGGCCTTTAAGGAGTTCAAGTGTAGGGTCCTCATCTGAAAGGGCTAGTGTCCTTCTAAGAGAAAAAGTTGCCAGAGCTCTCTCTCCACGTGCAAGCATAAGGAAAGGCCACATGAGGACACAGAGAGAAGGGGTTATGGGTAAGCCATGATGAGAAGCCTCGCCTGTCTGCACCTTGATCTGGGAGTTGGAGCCTCCAGAACTGTGAGAAAATAAATTTGTTGTTTAAGCTGAAAAAAAAAATAATTTTCTTTGTCTATTTTCCAAGTTTTAATTGGTCATTTGTATTTAATTGAATTATAATAGTCCTTTCGATATTATGAATGCAAGTCATTTGTCAGATATACTTTTCTCCCTTCTGTGGGTTTTTATTGGAAGATAAAAAATACAATTACTGAAATGAAAATTTTACTCTAAAAATTCAGAGAAGACTTGGCATGCAGAAGTATGAATCAATGAACTAAAAAACTGAGCAATTGAAATTGTGGAGCTTGAGAAGCAGAACAAAAATGAATGAAGAAAAATATAACAAGGACTAAGACATTTAAGACACTAGAAAGTAAACCAATATTCATATAATAATGGTGAATTACCCTCTCCAAAATGAGAGGAGAGAAAAGGAGTACAAAGAATAGTTGTTTTGGTTAAAAACTTCTTAAAAATTTTGAAATAAACATATGAACACGTTCAAATATCTCAAGAAATTTCAACCAGAATAGAATCAGATAGATCTACAATGAGACAATTATATTAAAATTTCAAAACCTAAAGACCTCACAATCTAGCAAGCATCAAGCTAAAAGTGACTCATTGTACACCAGACATCCAAAATGAGATATCACAAATATGAAAAGCCAGAAACAATGTTAGGATATAATTAAAGAGGGAAAGAGAAGAAAATCTTGCCGTCAACCAAGAGTTCTGTATGTGGGCAAACCAATTTTTGAAAAAATTAAAATATCCTCATATAAACTAGAGAGGAAATTCGCCAGAGGACTCAGTCAGTTGAGTGTCCCACTCTTGATTTTCACTCAGGTCATGATCTTGCGGTTGCGGGATCCAACCTGTGTCAGGCTCCAGCTCGTTTAGGGATCTGCTTCAGAATCTTTCTGCCTCTCCCTTTTCCATCCCCGCCTCTGTCCCCACTCATGCTCTCTCTGTGTCTAAAATAAATAAATAAAATATTAAAAAATAAAGGAATAAACTGGAGCTGAGAAGTTTTATCACTAACATGCCTGCTAAATTAAACCATGCCAGGGTAAATATTGAAGCCTTAAATTAAGTGAAACCACACAGTAATTGGAAGCAAACTAAAAAAATAAAAATGATTAACGGAAATCACATCGGTACCTATGAAATGAATATTACTGTATTTTTCAAATGTCTCTTCATTGCTACATGGATTAAAAGACAAAACAAAGATAGCTTATGTGTTTTAATAAACATGCAGTTTAGGAAAGTGTATAGGTAAACATGCAGTCCCTAAAAATGCAGGAAGGACAGGGGTGTATAGAAACAGATTTTTATATGCTACTGACCTAAGTTGATATTAAATTAGACTAAATGTTTATATTCAAGATAATATATGTAATCCTTAATATATCTACAAAAATAACTTTAAATTACACAGAACAGGAAATGAGAAAACAATCCATGAGATACAAAGGAAGGTATTATTAGATGTATTAATAAAGAAAAAATATACAACATATGGAAAAGAAATAGCAAATGGCAGCAGAAAATTCCTTCTCATCAATCACGTTAAATGTACATGCATTAGGAAGAAGGGACCAAAATGGCAGAGGAGTAGGAGATCTGGGTTTCATCTTGTCTCAGGAATTCAGCTGGATAGGAATCAAACCATTCTGAACACCTACGAACTAACAGGAGATCGAAGAAAAGAATAGCAACAAATCTCTGAAGAGAAAAGCAACAATTTCTGAAAGGTAGGACATGTGGAGAAGTGAATCCGAGACGATATTTGGGAGGATAGACAGCGGGGTCGCGGTCCTCTGTCAGCCACTTCTGGTGAGTGATAGAGCCGCGGAGCACAAAATCAGAAATTTTAGAAGGTGGCTGTGCTGAGGGACATCACTCCAGTGGCTAAGCTGGGGGTGGAACCCTCACAGGACAGTGTGGCCTCAGGACCCTCGGGTCACAGAAAGAACGGGGCTGCCTGAGTGCAGCAGAGCACCTGGGTATCAGAGCGGGGAAGCCAGATGCAGAGATGGAGCCAAAGCTTCGGCTCTCATCTTGGGGTTGCCATAATCTATGATCGGTGTCAGTTGGGCCACTGCTCCTCCAGCAGGGACCCAACAAGTGGCAGATCTGGGGAGACTCCCCTTCTTCCCCAAGAAGGAGCAGCATGGGAGCGCACCTCAGAGATCTGCTGGGTTTAGAGACTCCACATGGGATCGGGTGCCAGAGATAGAAATCCTTTGTCACAGGCTGGGTGAGCAAAGAGTGCTACCAGAGACCAGGGAGATGGGAGTAAATGACCACTTTTCTCTGAGGGTGCACTGAGGACCAGAACCCCGAGTTCCTTGCTCCTCCCCAGTGGAGATTGGGAGGCCACAATTCTCACCTCCTCCAAAGATTTACGGAAAGCTTGCAGGAAACAAAAGCTCCCAAGAACAAACTGGAACAGATTGCTTAGCCAGGCCCAGCAAGGATGGGGCAAGTCCCTCTCTGGCAAAGACTTTTGGGATCCACGGCAACAGTCCCCTCCCACAGAAGATGAGCACGAACAGTCAGCAAGCCAAGACCAAGTTTACAGATCAATGAGAATTGGAGAACTCCAGCGCTAGGGGAATACTGCACATAGAATTCATGGATTTTTTACAATGATTCATTACTCTATCCAAGTTAATTTGTTTAACTGCCTTTTTTTTGAATTGTCTTTTTTCCGTTTTTCAACCAATATTTATCAATCGCTTTTTTAAAGAAAAAAATTTTTATTTTTCATTTTTAGTGCCATTTTGTATCCCTTCATATTAGTTACCCTTACTTTTGACAAATATATATAAGTTGATCTCTCTTTAAAATTTTCAGGTATAGTTTCTTCTAACATATCAAAATATACCCTAAAACTCTGGTGTATGGTTTGTTCTAGTCTCCTGCCTGATACAGTCTCTCCCTTCTTTCTTTCTTTCTTGTTTTTTTTTAATCCTATTCTTTCTTTTTTCAAACGCCTTCTTATCAATTCCTTTTTTTAAATTTATTTTAATATTCACCTTTACATTCATATTCCATCCCTCCATCATATCAAACATTATTTTGTACGTATTTAAGTCTATTTTCTTAAAATTTTAGCAGGCACTTTTTCTAACAGAGCAAAATACACCCAAAATCTACTTTGTGGCACTAATCTATGCACCAGCCTGATCTTATTTGATCATATTCGGTTTTTTTTATCTGTTTTTGTTTGTTTTTATCTTTTTCTTTATTTCCTCTTTTTTTCTTTCTTTCCTTTCTTTTCCCTTGGTTTCAGGGCTTTTTGGATTTGTTTAGAGTATATTTTCTGGGGACGTTGTTAACCTCTTAGCATTTTGTGCTCTCATTCATCTGTTCTCTGGACAAAATGACAAGACAAAATAAAATCATCTCAACAAAAAGAAAAAGGGGTACTACCATCTGCCAGGGACCTACTCAATATGGGCATTAGTACAATGTCAGACCTAGAGTTCAGAATCATGATTTTAAAGATACTAGCTGGGCTTGAAAAAATATGGAAGTTATTAGAGAAACCCTTTCTGGAGAAATAAAAGAATTAAAATCTAACCAAGCCGAAATCCAAAAGGCTATTAATGAGGTGCAATAAAAAATGAGAGCACTACCTGCTAGGATAAATGAGGCAGAAGAGAGAATCAGCGATATAGAAGACCAAATGATGGAAAATAAAGAAGCTGAGATAACTGAGATTTACAACTCCTGGATCACAATGGCAGGATTCGAGAGATAAGAGATATCATATGATGAAACATTAGAACAATGGGGAACATTAATAATAATAAATTATAATTAATAATTAGTAATTCCAGAACACTCCATCCCAAAGCAAGGGAATTCACATTCTTCTCTAGTGCCCATGGACATTCTCCAGAATAGATCATATCCTAGGTCACAAATCAGGTCTCAACCAGTACCAAATATTGCAATTATTCCCTGCATATGTTCAGACTACAATGCTCTGAAACTAGAACTCCATCACAAGAGGAAAGTCGGAAAGAACTCAAATACATGGAGGCTAAAGGACATCCTACTGAAGAATGATAGGGTCAATGAGGAAATTAAGGAAGAATTAAAACAATTCATGGGAACAAATGAAAATGAAAACACAACTGTTCAAAATCATTGGGATGCCCCGCCAAGGCATGCTTGGAGGAAATTATATAGCAATACAAGGCTTTCTCAAGAAACAAGAAAGGTCTCCAATACAAAACCTAACACTACACCTAATGAGCTAGAGATAAAAAAGCAAAGATTAACCCAGCAGGAGAAGAGAAATAATAAAGATTAGGGCAGAAATCAATGAAATAGAAAACAAAAGAACAGTAGAACAGATCAATGAAACTTGAATCTGGTTATTTGAAAGAATTAAAAAGATTGATAAACCCCTGACCAGACTTATCAAGAAGAAAAGAGAAATGACCCAGATCAACAAAATCGTGAATGAAAGAGGAGAGATCACAATCAACACCAAAGAAATACAAACAATTATAAGAACATATTATGAGCAACTCTATGCCAGCAAACTAGATAACCTGGAAGAAATGGGTGCATTCCTAGAGATGTATCAGCTACTAAAATTGAACCAGGAAGAAATAGAAAACATGAACAGACCTATAACCACTAAGGAAATTGAAGCAGTCATCAAAAATCTCGAAAGAAAAAAAAAAGCCCAGAACGAGGTGACTTCCCAGGGGAATTCTATCAATCATTTAAAGAAGAATTAATACCTGTTCTCCTGGAACTGTTCCAAAAAATTGGAAATGAAAGGAAAACTTCCAACCTCATTTTATGAGCCACCATTATCTTGAACCCCAAACCAGACAAAGACCCCATCAACAAGGGTAATTACAGACCAATATCCTTGATGAATATGGATACAAAAATTCTCACCAAATACTAGCCAATAGGATCCAATAGTACTTAAAAAGGATTATTCACCATGACCAATTGCGATTAATCCCTGGGCTGCAAGGTAGGTTCAACATCCGCGAATCAATCAACATGATACAACACAGTAACAAAAGAAAGAACAAGAATCATATGATCCTCTCAATAGATGCAGAAAAAGATTTGAGAAAGTACAGCATCCTTTCCTGATCAAAACTCTTCAGAGTATAGGGATGGAGGGTACATACCTCAGTATCATAAAAAACATCTATGAACAACTTACAGCAAATATCATTCTCAATGGGAAAAACTGAGGGCTTTCCCCCTAAGGTCAGGAACACGGCATGGATGCCCATTATCACCACTGCTATTCAACATATTATTAGAAATCCTAGGCCCAAGAATCAGACAACAAAAGAAATCAAAGGCATCCAAATCGGCAAGAGGAATTCAATCGCTCACACTTTGCTGATGATATGATACACTATGGTGAAAACCCAAAGACTCCACCCCAAAAATGCTAGAACTGATACAGGAATTCAGGAAAGTGGCAAGATATAAAATCAATAGACAGAAATCTGTGGCATTCCTAGGCACCACAACAAGAAAAAAGAGAGTGAAATTAAGGAATCAATCCCATTTACAATAGCACCCAAAACATAAGATACCTAGGAATAAATCTAACCAAAGGGGCAAAGGATCTGGACTCAGAAAACTATAAAATACATATGGAAGAAATTGAGGAAGGCACAAAGAAATGGAAAACGTTTCATGATCATGGATTGGAAGAACAAACATTGTGAAGATATCAGTGCTACCAAGAGCAACCTACACATTCAATGCAATCCCCATCAAAATACCATCCACTTTTTTCAAGAAATGGAACAAATAATCTTAAAATTGTATGGAACTCGAAAAGACCCAAAATGAAAGAGGAATGTTGAAAAAGAAAAGCAAAGCTGGCGGCATCACAATTCCAGAGTTCCAGCTCTATTACAAAGCTGTCATCATCAAGATAGTATGGTATTGGCACAAAAACAGACACATAGATCAATGGAACAAAATAGAGAGCCCCGAAATGGAACCTCCACTCTAAGGTCAAATATTTCTGACAGCAGGAAATAATGTCCAATGGAAAAAAGACAGTCTCTTCAACAAACGGGGTTGGGAAAATTGGACAGCCACATGCAAAAGAATGAAACTGGACCATTTCCTTACCCCACACACAAAAATAGATTCCAAATGGTTGAAAGACCTAAATGTGCGATAGGAGTCCATCAAAATCCCAAAGGAGAACACAGGCAGCCACTTCTTCAACCTCAGCCGCAGCAACTTCTTCCTAGAAACTTCAAAAAAAGCAAGGGAAGCAAGGGGCAAATTAACTTTTGGGATCTCATCAAAATAAAAATCCTTTGCACAACAAAAATAACATTCCACAAACCAAAAGACAGGGCACCTAGGTGATTCAGTTTCTTAAGCAACTGCCTTCGGCTCAGGTCATGATCCTGGAGTCCCGGGATCGAGCCCCACATCAGGCTCCCTGCTCAGCAGGAAGTCTGTTTCTCCCTCTGACCCTCTTCCCACTCGTGCTTTCTATCTCTCATTCTCTCTCACTCAAATAAATAAATAAATAAATAAAAATAAAAATAACAAAAGACAGCTGACAGAATGGAGAAATTATTTGCAAATGTCATATTTGATAAAGGTCTCGTATCCAAAATCTATAAAGATCTTCTCAAACTCAACAACCAAAGAACAAATAATCCAATCAAGAAATGGGCAGAAGACATGAACAGACATTTTTCCAAAGAACACATCCAAATGGCCAACAGACACATGAAAAAGTGTTCAAAATCCCTGGGCATCAGGGAAATCCAAATCAATGCCTCAATGAGTTACCACCTCACACCAACCAGAATGGCTAAAATTAGCAGGTAAGGATATGACAGATGTTGGCGGGGATGCAGAGAAAGGGGAACCCTCCTACACTCTTGGTGGGAATGCAAGCTGGTGCAACCACTCTGGAAAACAGTATGGAGGTTCCTCAAAATGTTGAAAATAGAGCTACCATTCGATCCAGCAATTGCATTACTGGGTATTTACCACAAAGACACAAATGTAGGGATCCGAAGGGGTACATGCACCCCAAAGTTTATAGCAGCAATATCCACAATAGCCAAACTGTGGAAAGAGCCAAGATGTCCATTGACAGATGAATGGATAAAGAAGATGTGGTATATATACACAATTGAATATTATGTAGCTATCAAAAGAATGAGATCTTGCCATTTGCAACGACTTGGATGGAACTGGGTGGTGTTATGCTGAGTGAAATAAGTCATTCAGAGAAAGACATGTATCATATTACTTCACTGATATGAGGAATTCTTAATCTCAGGAATCAAACTCAGTGTTGCTTGAGTGGTGGGTGGTGGGAAGGATGGGGCGCCTGGGTCATAGATATTGGTTAGGGTATGTGCTATGGTGAGCACTGTGAATTGTGCAAGACTGATGAACCACAGATCTGTATCTCTGAAAGTAATAATTCAATATATGTTAAGAGAAAAAAAGAAGTAGATAGCAGGAGAGAAAAATGAAGGGGTGTAACCCAGAGGGGGAGACGAACCATGAGAGACGATGAGCTCTGGAAAAGAAACTGAGGGTTCGAGAGGGGAGGGGTTGGGTGGATGTGTTAACTTGGTGATGGGTATTAAAGAGGGCACGTTCTACATGGAGCACTGGGTGTTAAGCACAAACAATGAATCATGGAACACTACATCAAAAAGTAATGATGTAATGTATGGTGATTAACATAACAATAAAATATTTGAAAGAAAATAAAAGGCAAACAGATAACCAACAGGTACATGAAAAGGTGCTCAACACTAATGATAAGGGAAAAGTCATTCAAAACTGGAATCAGATATCACCTCATATCTACTAAGATGGACATCATCAAAAAATACAGAGATCAGTAATGCAGAGAATGTGTAGAAAATGGAAACCTGTGGAATGTTGGTGGGAATGTCAGTTTGGGCAGTTTCTATGGAAAAAAATATAGAGGTTCCTAAAAATATAAAAATGGAATTAACATATTATCCAGCAATTCCACTTCTGTGAATATATCCAAAGGAAACTAAAACCCTATGTCAAAGTGATAACCGCACCCCGTGTATACAGCAGTATTATTTTTTTACAATAGCCAAGATGTTGAAACAACTGAAGTGTCCATCAACAGATAAATGGATAAAGAAGTTGGGGTATATAAGAATCTTTTAAAAAATATAAATAACATTTGCAAATTAAAAGCATGTTCAAAACCGGAAAAACTAGACAGAAAAGATGGAATATTAAATTAAGAAAAAGTCCCAGGTGTTAAAGCAAAAACACAGAGAGAGAGAAGAGATTAGAACATTAGAGTACCAATCCAGAAATTTCAACATAATGCTAAAAGTTCCAGAAAAAAAACAGAGAAAGTAAAGAGAAGGAAATCATCAAAGTGTATATATTTTTAATGTCCCAGAACGTAAGTTTCCAGATTGAAAATTTCCAAGCAGTACTTCAACTACAGTAAAAAAAAATCTATCCAAAGGCACAACATTAAAATTTTTCAAAATATTTAGAATTCTACACCCAGCCAAATCATCAACAGAACAATGATATGTTCATTCAAACTTTCAAAAAAATTACCACTCGGGCACCCTTTGCTGGGAAGATATTGAAGGATGGTCAAAAACACAAGGCAGTTTTGGAGAAGGAAGGAGGAAGACATCAAATCAGGAACTGCGAAACACAAGTGAATTCAGAAGCAAAAGCAATCCCCAAGGGGATGAAAGAGACCTCAAGATCATACTTCTCTACCAAGTCCAGAGGGTGGGCATTAAAGATTATAGTAAGTTAGAGGTCTATGGAGTAGAATCTGAGGAGAGATTTCTTCAAACAGATGAAATTAATATAATAAGTAGTGTGTGTGCCTATATGGAGAGAAGATATACACTCTCTGGCTGGTGCTTGGGTTTGAGTTAATAAACAGGACATTAAACTAAAAATAAATAAATAAATAAAACATATATGTGTTAGAACACATACATCTGTTAGAAGAGTTTCTTTTGAAGTGTCGTCTTCTACGCTGAATATTGCTTTACTCACAGAATTTTTCACCACGAAGTCTAAGGCACGTTCCACTTGCCTCTTGGCAAAGATGCTAGAATGCTTCTCATGGGAACAAACTTCCTCTGAGGGGAAAGTTGCATTCCCCAGAAACTTCACAGACAGAAAGATAGGGCATGTTTCGCATGCTTCGACCCATCAAGCTAGAATGCTTCTCACTTCAGAAACTTGGGGTTCTCCTAAAGGTGCCTGCTCCACAGACACTTTTCTAAGCCTAAGGAACTTGCCCCTTCCCTAGACTTCCAAACAGATACTGGAAATTGGCTTTCTGTCCTGGAAAGAATTTGTTCGTGGAAAGTGGGCTTCTGTGACGTCTCATTTCTCAAAAGGAAATATATTGCACAACGGATGCTCCATACCTGTGTGTTAGAAAGCGTCTCGATGGAGGGAACTTGTGTTTCCTGGAAGCTGTTTTCTCCACATCCTGGGGACTCCAAGATGGGAACTTTGGTTTTTGTGATACTTCTAGACCGATCCTGGAAATGGTGGAGATCTCTTGAGAAAAGATTGTTACTCGACGTGGCATTCTCCACAGGCTTCTTTCTCCGAGGGAAAGTGAGGGCCCTCTCCTCATGCTGGTATATATATATGCTACAGCGCTTCTCATGAGAAGAAATTGGTTGTTTGCTCCAAGTTGTATTCTGCACAGATGTCTTTATGAGCATCAGGTCAAGGCCCCTTGCATCTACTTCCTCACATAGATGTGAAATTGGTTTCATCTTCTGATATCCAGGTGGCAGGGAAGGTTTCCATTTTCTGCAGTCTTGTTTCTCAGAGTTCCCATCAGCCAGACTCTGCAGGATGACACACTGCACTGGGAAAAACTGTACATTCTGTAAAAAAGATGTTCCTGGAAGATTGTTCTAAACAGAGTGTTATCACCGGGATGGATAAGGCACCCTCCTGATGCCTCCACTCAAACATGCTAGAAGGCTTCTCGCTAGAGACAATGGTGGTGCTCTGAAAGGGGAAATCACAAGAGACTTGTTTCTAAGACCAGGGCAAACGGCCATGTCTGTACTTCAACACATCTGTTAGAGATCATTTTTCCCTTCTGGAAAGAAGATGTTCATGGGATGTGGCAATATCCATCGTCTTGTTTCTCAGAAGGAATGATGTGGCCTTAGAATTTTGCTTCCACATATTTAGGTTAGGAAGCTTCTTGCTTGGAAAACACATTGGGGATGAAGTTGAATTCTTCACAGGATTGTTTCTCCAGGCCATGAACACAGCACCTTCCTAATGCTACCACACATCCCCTTACCTCTATATAAACATACCAGAAATCTCCTTGCTGTACCAAGCCTCCTCTGAGGGGAGAGTTGCATTTCCCAGAGACTGTAAATACAGAGGGAAAGAGAGGCCATGTTTCTGAAGCTTCAGCACATACATGCTAGAATGCTTCTCGATTGAGAACCTGGTGGTTCTCTGAAAAGTGCATGCTTCACTAACTTCTCTTGAAGTGTAAGGACATTGTGCACTCCCGAGACACCCAGATATCGGAAATCGAGGTCCTACCCTATAAAAGAGACTTGCATGGGAAGTGGCATTCTGCAACGACTTGTTTCTCAAGGGAAGACTATGGCCCTCTTGTGATGCTTCCACACCTGTAGGGTAGGAACCTGCTCCTTTGAAAACCCACGACGTGGCAGCAATTGCACTCTCAATGGAATTCTTTCTCCAAGGCAAGGATATGACACTTTCCTAATTCTACAACACATATATTTTTTTGGAAGATATTTGGTGTGAAGTGTCGTGTCCTTAGCTGAAGTTTGCATTTTTCAAAGGCTTTTTTCTTGAGGGAAGGATATGTGGCACTTTCCGCTTGCCTCCAGAGCAACATGCTGGAGAGATTTTCACCAGGACAAACTTCCTCGGAGAGGAAATTTGCATTCCCCAGAGACTGTATTCAGAGAGGGAAGGGTAGGGTATGTTTCCATAGCTTCAGCACAGACAAGTTAAAATGCTTCTCGCTTGAGAATCTTGTGCTTTTATAAACGGTTCATGTTCCAAACCCTTATCTCAATGCCTCAGGACATGACCCTTAGGTACACTAGGCTTCCTCGCATATAATGGAAATCAAATTTCTCTTCTGGAAACACGATGATGGTTGAAATCACATTCCGCCCATTCTTGTCTCCCAGAAGGAAATATGTGCCGCATACAGAGGCTTCTAGACATATATATATATATATATATATATATATATATATATATATATATAAACCTTCTCGTTTGAAGGAACTTGTATTTCCTGGAGCTGGAGTGGCCCACAGAATTTTTACTAAAACAATGGGCGACATCTTGCCTGTCCTTCCACTCATATCCTGGAAATCGCTCTGAATCCTGGAAACAAGATGTTATCTCTAAGTGGCATTCTCCACAGAATTGTTTCTCAGAGGGAAGGAGATGGAACTATCCTGATGCTTGCACAGATCCATGCTAGAAGACCTCTCTGGGAAGACACTTGTAATGCGCTGAACGTTCTCTTCTCCACAGACTTGTTTGTAAGCATAGGGTTCTAGCCCCTTGCCTATTCTTCCAAACACAGACTTAAATATAGTTCTATCTTCTGACATCCAGATGGCCGTGCAGATTTACATTCCCTACGTCTTGTTTTTCAGACTTTCGGGTATGGATGTTTCCTCATGATCCTACACATGCCATGGAAAATATTTGTATCTTCAGGAAGTAAGAGGTTACTTGAACATTGTATTTGAAACAGACTGTTTTCACTGAGGGAAGTGTAGGCACCTCTCGGATGCTACAACACATAGGTGCCACAAGGCACCTCTAGAGACGCTTCTGGTGCTCGGAAAGTTGCACTCTCCCCAGTTTTGTTTGTCATCGTAAGGACAAACCGCCTTCCATATACTTCCACACAACTATGAGAAATGGCTTTTCTCTTGTGGAAACAAAATGTGAGTGGTAACGTGTTCCTCCATCATCTGGTGTCTCGGAGGAAAGAATATGGCCCTATCGTGATCTTTCCACACAGAGAGGCGAGGAAGTTTCTGGCTTGAAAAACCATGACGTTGTTGAAATGGCCTCCTCCACAGCATTCTTTCTCTAAGCAAAGAATACGGCATTTCTTCATGTTACAACACATGGATCTGTTCAAAAGGATTTGGTAGGAAATGTGTTCTTCACTGAAAATTGCTTCATTCGCAGGCTTCTTTCTCTTAGCGAAGGGCATTGCACTTTGCCCGTGCCTCTAGACAACATGCTCCAAAGATGCTGGCTGGAGCAAAATTTCTCTTAGGGGAAAGTTCCATTGCCCAGAGACTCGATTCACAGAGGGAAGGGTAGGGCATGCTTCGGATGCTTCAACATACACCTGCTAGAATGCTTTTCGCTTGAGACACTTGTGGTTCTCAGAATGGTGCATGCTCCCGAGTGTCTTTTCTAAGGGTAAGGATATGGCCCCTATGCTAGACCTCCACACATGGATTAGAAATCCCTTTTCTCTTCTGGAGACAAGATGTTAGTGGAAAGTGGCATTCCCCAAAGTCTTGTTTCTCAGAGAGGAGGTTATGGCATTATCCTGGTACTTCTCACCAATATATGCTAGGAAGTTTCTTGCTTGAGGACACGAGGTGTTCATGAATATAGCAGTCTCCATGGACAGGTTTCTCTATGAGAGAGACATGCCCCTTATTCTCTCCTTCGTTTGATCTCTGGAAACATGATGTTACTTGTAAGTGACATTTTCTACAGTCTTGTCTCTCAGAGACAAGGATATGGAACCTTGCTGAAGCATGCCCACCCCTGTGCTAGAAAGTTTCCTTTTGGAAGAAACTTGTGGGTCCAAATTTGTACTCTCCATGGCCCTGCTTCTCGCAGGCTGGGACTTGGCACCTTGCCTTTGTTTCCACACCTAGAATGGAAATCCCTTTCTCTTCTGGAAACCAGATGTTCCTGGAATGCAAAGAAAAATACAACTTTATTGTGGTTGATTTGTGATTTTTTAAATGTATTTTTGGATTCAGTTTGGTAATATTTTATTGAAAATTTTTGGATCCATATACATCACGGATATTGGCCTCTACCTCTCTTTGTTAGTGGAGACTTTGGTTTTGGTATCAGGATAAGGCTAGTTTCATAGAATAAATTAGAACGTTGCCTTCCCTTTTTTGGAATCTTATGAGAAGAATAGGCATTAAGTCTTTTTACCTGTTTGGTAGAATTTGCCTGTGAAGGCAATTGGTCCTGGACTTTTGTATGTTCAGAAATTTCTGATAACTCATTCCGTTTCTTTGCTGGTTGTCAGTTCTCTACTCAAGTTCTCTATTTCTTCATGTTTCTTTCAGTTTGGGTCTGTTATATATTTCTGGGATTTCATCAGTTTCTTCCAGATTGTCCCATTTTTTGCCATCGAATTTTTCATAATATCCTCTTATGCTTGTTTGTAGTTTGGATTGTTGGGTTTTATATCTTCTCTCTCATTTTTTAATTTTATTTATTTGGGTCTTTTCTTTTTATAAGCCTGGTAGGGTTTATCAATTTTATTAAAATTTTCAAAGAAACACCTCCTGCTTTCATTCATCTGTTATATTTGTTTTTTAGGTTCTATGTCAATATTTCCATTATAAACTTTAGGCTTCATTTGTTTTTTTTTTCTAGCTCCTTATGTAAATTTAGTCTTTTTCTTTGAGTTGTTTCTTGCTTCTTAAGTAGGCCTTTATTGCTATATAATTCCCCTTCAGGACCACTTTTAATTCATCCCAACATTTTGGACTATTCACTTTTCATTTTCATTTGTGTTTTGTTTTTATTATTATTTTCTTCTTTGATTCCCTGTTTGACCCATTCTTTTTTCAGTAGCATGCTTTTTATCATCCATGTATTTGTGACATTTCCAATTTTATTTCTTGTGGTTGCCTTCAGTTTCCTAGCACTGTGGTCAGAAAATATGCATGATTTGTGATCCAGTATGTAATATCCTCAGGAGAGTGTTCTATGTGCTCTCAAAAAAAATGTGTATTCTGCTGCCTTAGGATGAAATGTTCTGTGTATATCTATCAAGTCTATCTGATCCAGCGTGTCATTCAGGGCCATTATTTCCCTGTTGATTTTCTGTTTAGATGATCTGCCCATTACTGTGAGTGGGGTGTTAACGTTTCCTATCATTATTGTAATATTATCGATGAGTTCTTTTATGTTTGTGAATAATTAATACATTTGGGTTCTCTGAAGTGGATAAATAAGTATTTACATTTATTTGATCTTCTTGTTGGGTTTTTCTTTCATTATTTTATAATGTCCTTCCTTGTCTCTTCTTACTGTCTTTGGCTTAATTTCTACTTTCCAGTACAATTTTTGCTACTTTGACTTTCTCCTGATGTCCATTTACATGATAAAAATTTCTCTACTTTCAATCTGCAAGTGTCTTTATGTCTAAAATGAGTCTCTTGTAAGTAACATATAGATGAGTCTTGTTTTTTGTCCATTCCAACATGTTGTGTCTTTTGATTGGAATATTTAATCCGTTTAGATTCAAAGTAATTTTGGATAGGTATGTATTTATGTCATTTTATTATTTGTTTTGAGGTGGTTTCTGGCGATTTTCTCTGATGTCTTGTCTTTGTCATTGTTGCTCTCATTTGTATTCAGTGTCCCCTTTAATAATTCTTTGGCAGTGTTTCATCCTTGGCCAGAGTGGGGTAAGTTTTAACTAGGTGTGCTCTGGCCTGCTTGGGATTTGAGAGCTGATACCATTTCCAGGAGATCTGAGGCTCTTAAGAACTCTGGTTGGGAGATGTGGTGTAGGAAGTGGTTTCTGCTCATCTTCTGGGGAAGTGGCCAATTGTGCTGGGATTGAGCAGGCATTAATGAAATGCGCAGTCCTGCCAGAGAGGAGTGGGACCTGTTGTAAGCAAGTTATGTAGCCAGGGTTGGTGCTGCACTACTTCCTGCAGGTGGTTCTGTGTTCATGCTGAGGGATGGGGAGAGGAAAATGTGATCAGCCAAGCCCTTTGCTCATGTAGAGGCATCTCTGTGAACACTGCCTCTCAGGGGTGTACTCAAAAGAAGAGCAAATAATCTCCTTATGTGGTGTCCTATGCTTCCTTCTGATCAGTGCTTGCATACCATGTGCCCCCGAGTTGCTTTCCTGCCTTTTCTCTTGCAGGAGTTAGTGCCCTCTCTGCTCTATCAAAGCCAAGAACAGTGACATTTAAGGCTTCATTCTGCAAGCGCCTGTATTTGCAAGAACTCACAAAATTCATCCCCTATCATTGTCGCAGCCAATGGCTTCAGGGAATTAGTCTCCTGTGAGTTCCCTTGTGTTTCTCCCTTTTTCACGCTTCTCTATGACTCCTTCCTCCCACAACACCCATGATCTGTTTCTCTCTTAAAGCACATTTGTATTCCGACCCTCCTTGATGTGGCCTCTTCTCTCCTTTTACTCGTAGAGTTTGTTCTGACAGTCTTCAGATTAATTCCTGGGGTATTTATGGTGATTTGCTAATTACCTTGTTGTGTTCATGAAATAAGATGTGCCCGGTGTCCTACTACTTCACTGATGTCTTCTCCCCCTCATTTCTCTATCATAATGTAATGATTTTCTTTGCCTTTTGTTATAGTTTTGTTTTAATATTTATTTTGTTTGATGTAATTTTGCTACCCCAGCTTTTTTTTCTTTTCCATTTGCAAAATATGTATTCTCTCTCCTTCATTTTCAGCCTTTATGTGTCATTTGGTATGACGTGAATCATTTTGTAGCAAGTTCACAGATGGGAATCGTTTTTGTGTCCATTTGGCCAAGTTAGATCTTTTTATTGGTGTATTTAGACTATTTACATTTAAAGTAATTACTGATAAGTATGGACTTATTTCGATTCTGTTAATTGTTTTGTAGTTGACTTTGTAGTACTTCTCTGTTCCTTTCTTTTCTTCTTGATCTCTTTCCTTGTGATTTTACTTTCTGTAATATTATGGTTGGCTTTCTTTCTCTTTAATTTTCGTGTACCTAGTATAGGACAAGGCATTTCTTATGGGATTTTGATTATTCATCCATTTCCTATAGTAGTCTCAATTAAGTTACAGTCACTTAATTCCTAAAAGATTCTAAAAGAACTTTTGTATTCTCCCCTTCATGTTATATGTAATCATATTTTATATGTTTTTATGAATAATTTTCTTACTTTTAATTATGGTCTCTTCTTTTCCACTTTAAGAAGTCACTTTAACATTTCTTGTATGGCCATCTAGCAGTGATAAACTCTAGTTTTTGTCAGTTTGGGAAACTCTTTAACTTTCCTTCATTTCTGAACTGCAGCCTTGCCAGGTAGTGTATTCTTATTTGTAGATTTTTTTTTTCATTTCTTCAATTTTAGTACATCATTTGACTCCATTTTTTAAGATTATTTATTTATTTATTTGACAGAGAGATAGAAGCACTAGTAGGCAGAGAGGCAGGCAGAGGGAGAAGAAGCCTACCCACTGAACAGGGAGCCTGATGCGGGACTCGATTCCAGGACACTGTGATCATGACCTTAGCCGAAGGCAGCCGCTTAACAGACAGAGCCACCCAGGCGCCCCGTGTGAGGCCTTTCTTATCTGATAGTTCTGCTGAAAAATTAGCTGAGAGCCTTATGCGATTTCCTTCTATGTAACTAGTTACTTGTTTCAACCGGTTTTAAAACTCTCTCTGATCTTTAATCTTTGACATTTTAAGTATTGTTGTTGTGGAGTGGACCCCCTTATGTTCATTTTATTTAGAACTCTCTGGGCTTCTTGAATTTGGATTTTTGTTTCCTTCCTCAGGTTAGGACAGTTTTCAGCTCTTACTTGTTAAAATATATTTTCTAACTCTTTTTCTCTTTGTTCTCTATCTGTAAACTCTATTGTGTGAATTTTGTTTCATTGGTTCAAAAGATCCCTTTATCTATTCCCATTTTTTATATATTTATTTATTTTTCTATGCAGCTATGGTGGGTTTTTTTATTATGCTGCCTTCTACTTCACTCTTCTTCATTCTGTATTCATTCCCTTACGTACTGTAGCTTCTCTAAAGTGTAATTTTAATATCCATTACTGCATTCTTCAACTCTGAATTGTTATTTTTATATGTTCTATCTCTGTTGAAATTCACAGAGTTCAACTATTCTTCCCTCCTATCTGGCAAGCATCTTTGTAAACGTTATTTTAAAGTCATATTCACATAAATTGCTTATTGTTTCATTGGGTTCTTTTATGGATGTTTTGCTTTGTTCTTTCATTTTTAGGATATTTTTCTGTCTATTTTGTTTAATTTTTGGTGTTTCTTTGTATGAATTCAGCAGAACAGTTACTTGTATAATTGAAAGATTGTTCTTTTATATGGCTATTCATGGTGTGGGCTGGCTGTGGCTGTGGCTGGCATGGGATAAGCATTCCCAGGTCTCTCCACACAGAGGCAGACTTGGGAGATCCGCTGAATCTGAAGTGGGGACACATCAGGGTGTCGCAGAGTCCTCCACAAAGGGAGAACACAACCAGGGTGTCTGGTGCCAAGGTTGGATGGATTCCAGTGTCTTAAAATGCTCCACACAAAGAACACCCTGCTACGTTGCTAAAGCCAACGCATGTTCCAGAGGTTGGTGGGATTCTTAGGGTGGTTCCTTTTATATTCTAATTGCTGTTTTAATCTCACAGTTTTGTCTGTACCCCAGGGCAGACATATCTGTTCATGTTACTCTCTGTCTCCATTCCAAATTGCCATGTCAGTTGTGTCTTCATTTGTGTGTCTGTGTCTCAATCACTCTTGCTGATCTCTAAGTAGTCCAAATGTTGTTGTGCAGAGGCTGTTCAAGAAGTGCTAAAGTTCTTCTTCAGGAGGAATTTTCTATAAATAGATGTAGACCGGGTATGCCCCTAGAAGGAAGGAGTTCAGGGTCTTCCTTTATTGACATCTTGGATCCTCCTTTTCATAAAATATGTATGTTTTGTATGGAGAGTGCCCCCCCCTTTTTTTCCAATCCATCCAGGGAATAATGTCCACATTTGGCAATAATAAATAATGTGGCTATGAACATTCATGTACAAGTTGTGTAGACATAAGTTTTAAAAACTTTTGTGTATGTATGTCGGAGTAGATTTGTGCGGTCACATAGTAATCCTATGTCTAATCATGTGTGGACTGTCAGACTCTTCCAATTTAAAATATTCCAATGTGAGAGAATCAATTCCTATATATCTTTGCCAACACTGTCTTTCTTCTTTTCAAAAAAACAATACTTTTTTCAGTGGATGTGAAGTAGTTTAATTTCTATTTCATTTTCATGGATAATGATGTTGAGCATGTTTTCATTGGCTTATTGAAAACAAATCTTTTTTGAGAAATATCTATTCAGTCTCTGCTTTTAAAAATTTGGGTCCTAAGAAGAAAAATTTGTTCTTATTATTAATTTGTAAGAGTTCTTTATATATTCTACATACAAATCTTTTTTCAGATATATGATTTGTAAATATTTTCTTTTATTTTGTTTTTTTCTTTTTCAATTTCTGGACGAGATATTGTACTTCCCTGTTAAGGCTACCATAACAGGGCGCCTGGGTGGCTCAGTCGTTAAGCGTCTGCCTTCAGCTCCCTCTCCCACTCCCCCTGCTTGTGTTCCTGCTCTCGCTATCTCTTTCTGTCAAATAAATAAAATCTTAAAAAAAAAAGGCTACCATAACAAAATATCACAGACTATGTTATATAAGCACTGAAACTTATATACTTGGGGAGAGAGACAGTGATGCTGGGTGGAGAAGAGAGGGAGAGCAGGAGAGAGAGAGAAAGAAGAAAGAGAGAAAAATCTTCCTTTTATCATTGGATAAAATCCAATCAGATTATGGCCCCACACGTATTGAACACATGTAATTACTTAAATACTTTGTTTTTAAAAAGGAGTGGGCTGGGCGGAGGGGCAACAGGAGAGGAAGAGAAAATTTTAAGCAGTCTCCACACCTATAATGGAGCCCAACATTGGGCTTAATTTTGAGAACATGAGATCATGACATGAGCCAAAGTTAAGGGTCAGATGCTTAGGTGACTAGGCCACACAGGTGCCCCCATATTTACTTTTTAAAGCATCTTGTCCAAACACAGCTACATTGAGGCTTAGACCTTCATCATATGAATGCGAATTGGACACAGTTAAGTCCACTGGAGATATTTTTCCCTTTATTTAAATCTTCCTTATTTTTTAAACATTTTTTTGCCTAGTTTTCTGAATATAAGCATGGACTATTAAATGAAAAATGTAACAAATGGGGTAAGAGGTGCCATTGGCCGGAAAAGTTCTAGTATGTTCGGTGCCCTGGCAGCCGACTCCTTACACACAATCACGCCTGCCACATGCCACCGCCTCCAGACCATGGATTCCCGCAAAGGGAGAGAGCTTCAGGCTTTTGTGAAAATGTGTATGCTGCATTCTAGCGTTCAGCATACGGAGGAAATGTGCTTCCTGCGGAAGTGTGTGGAGAGCATGGAGGGTAAAATACCACCTGCCACTCATAAAACTAAATTAGAAGACAGTATCAAGGAAGAAAAAACAAATAGTATGAAGTAAAGGAAAAATATAAAGATAGATGAACCATCAAGTGAGGAACGTGATCTAGAAATTGACAATGAAGATGTGATTGAACCAGATAATGATGCCCCTCAAGAAATGGGAGATGAACCCAGGAAATAATGGATCAGGCAAATGATAAAAGGGTCACTGCCCTTGATCCTCTAAATGATGGTGAACTACAGAAAGCCATTGACTTGTTCACAGATGCCATCAAACTGATCCTTGCTTGGCCATTCTGTGTGCCAGAGAGGCATTTCTTCATCAAATGACAGAATCCAAATGCTGCCCTTCGAGACTGTGACAGGGTTATTGAAATAAATCCTGATTCAGCTCAGCCTTATAAGTGACGATGGAAAGCTGACAGATTTCTGGGCCATTGGGAAGAAGCAGCACATGATCTTGCCCTTGCTTGTAAACTAGATTACGTGATTATGCGAGGTAATAACAATAACAGCTCTAGTTTCTTACGTGGCCAAACGATTTCATATTTAAATCGTAGGTTTCCACTTTAGTGAAATCTTACCATGTCAAAAGATTTTGGGAGGAGGGATTGGATTCCCTTTGGTGTTCAGTCTTCTACTTAGGAAATATCTGTTGCAGTTGGAATTTATTTTACATTATTCCTCTCTGTAGTTTGGAGAGTATGAGGTTTGAATTCATTGATATACATAGAGGGGAAAAAACATTTTGATCCAAAGTGAATTATAAAACCGATGAGATCCATGGTTCTTCATGTGAGGTTGATGGCATTATGAGTCATTGTGCTCCTGTTTAGCTCTTTAGTACTGCATATCCCCCAGCTCTCCTTTTTCTTCCTCCCTCTCCTCCAAGGAAAAAGAAATGGTAGATTTTCCTATGGTACATTCAACTCTCAACATTAATTAAGACTAAGTCCAGGCACTGTACCAGGAATTACTAGGTTTCTACCTATCTTTCAATTTAAAGTACTAGTGTTTAAAAACAGTTTCAAATGATGAGACCCTCTGTACTTTGCTTATTTGAAGAATCAGTGGTAGGAGCAGTGAAGATCATTCTATGGAATACAGTTTGAAATAGCAACTTTATGAAGTCAAGTAAGTTAATCCAGGTCCTAACCCTTTGCTGTACACAAGGAGATAGAAATGCATCTGTTATATAAGTGAGAAAGGGTTGTGGCTACCTGAGCATGCTTTCTAAAACTTTTAAAATTACTCAGGATATAAACTTGAGTTTGGGCTTGCCAACGGTTATTGCTGTTGTTGTTACTGTGTGTTCTCTCTCAAATTTTCTAATGTGTGTTTTGAATAACTTTGGGTTCCTTATTTGATTTAATTATTATATATTACTGAAGAACATTTCAACATTGCAAATATTAACATAAGTGGGTAAAAGTAAAATTGGTCTTCTGAAAACGTCTCCTGTGATTTTAAGATCCACAAATACAAAATACATTCATTTTAATAGAAACTCAGTATCATTTCTAAACCAGAAATCTTTCTTGTGCTAACAATGCTGTAAGAAGTAAAAGTAAATGAGTTTTCTCTGCTTAAAAATAAAGAGTTATTGGATTTCTAGCTACATTAAAAATAAAGTATGTTTTCCAACTGGAAGTGTTGGAAGGAAGAAGAAAAGAGAAATTTCTCTCTAGCGAGCATCTTTGGACCTCGTTTGTCTAGAGGCACGGGGAAAGTGCCACGCCCTTCGCTCAGAGAAAGAAGTCTGTGAATAAAACAAGATTCAGCTTAGAACACGACACTTCAAAACAAGCCCCTTCTAACAGATGTATGTGTCCTAGCATTAGGATAGAGTCATGTCCTTCGTTAGGAGAAAGACTTCGGTGCAGAATGCAGTTACAGCGACACTGTGGGTGTTCAAACAAGATGAAATTCTGGGGAGAAATTTAGTAATTGTGAGTGAACTCTGGGAGTGGTCGGATAGCTATACCCAAATAAAAGAATGGACTAAATTTCTTTCTTTTTTTTTTCAAAGATTTTGTTTATTTGACAGAGAGAGAAACAGAGTGAGAGGGAACACAAGCAGGGGGAGGGGAGAGGGAGAAGCAGGCTTCCCGCTGAGCAGTGAGCACGATTTGTGCTCGATCCTTGGACCCTGGTACCATGACTTAATCTGTTGGCAGACGCTTAACGACCGAGGACCCAGGCGTCCCAAAAATAGACTAAATTTCTTATTAGCAGACCTGATCTATAAGAAATGAGAAAGGAAGGTATTTTCATAATGGTTGGATCAAATGTATAACATATGCAATAATTATAATTTCTTAAATGGGGACAGAGTATTTCTTAAATGGACGAGACAGAAAGAATAATATAGCACTTATATGTACAGAAAAGAGAACAGAATAAAACAATCATATCTACTTATTAAGTATGTGTAAATATGGCAATATGAAATAGTTATTTGCAGATGATTTCACCACTCACACAAAGATGTCATAAACATTTTCTTTTGAAATAATGTAAGCTAAAGATACAATGTTAGCAAAAGAAAGATATTATTTTAAAAGCTTTTTAAATCCAGAATGACTACATGAATATGATAAAAAAAAGGGAGGGAGAGAGGGAAATAGGTATGAGTTGGTGAAAAGAGGGAGATCTGAGATATTACAAAAGGAGATGAAAAGCCTAAAGAAAGACATGACTAAATAACTGGAGACAACTGAGCTTAAGGGAAGAAGGAAATCAATATTATAAGAAATGAAATCAATTATCACCCCAGTAATCCATAAATCAAATGTATAGATATTAAAGATTATACCTTTCTCCCAGCCTAGCCCAATCTACTCCTGTCTCCTCAGTACATGTATGCTGACCTGGAAATATTATTTTTAAAAAATACCTGTGAAACACCTACATACAGGAAACCTCAGAGTTTAAAAGTAGTCATTGGTAGTCTGAAAATTTAAGTTGTAAATTTAAAGGGAACAGTCACAGAGCGAGGGACTTCAGGTGTATGTACATGGGTGCACATTTTTTTTTATTTCACATTGCCTGTGCTGCAAAATATCTGACTAACTCAAATTACACTGACTTTCTGCCACTTGGTTGAGATTTATTTATTTATTTTATTTATTTTTAATTTCTTTACTATGTGATGTACCATAAGGTTGAGGTTTAGCTTAAAAAATTAAATAGTTCATCATTCTACTAATTAGGAACTACAGAATTTGTAGTACATTATCCATTGTCTAACGTGAGAGTGCTCATCAGCAACTTCTCGTCTCACATAGACTCAGTTGACAGAGTCTCTACCCTCAAGCCTCCAGAAAAACAAACCTTAAAGTCACAAGATTTATGACAGATACAAGTATTGCAAAATATCTCGGTTTAGGCAGAGAATGGGATATGTAGAAGCAGCAGAAATGGAGCTGTTGGAGCTGCTCCTTATTTGCTGTCCTATAGTATTGGAGCATGTTCAAACCATAGGGGATTTTATGTTCAACCTGAAATCTCTTAGGACTTCTACCGAAATGAAGGGCTTTGTTCACCTACCTTGAACATGACTGTTCCTGTCTCCTATTTCATTTTGCAAACTTAACTTTCTCTCATCTGCCTGTTCCTTTTCATGTAGCCAACATGTTCAATATAACACATCCTGGAGGAATATAATTAAAAACAAAATCTGCATTCAGTCTATAAAACCTCTTCACAAAGACAGAAGAGAAAGAAAACAGTTTAGTTATAGAGTAAGCATTAACCAGAGAGAATGTAAGGTGCATCCCCTCCTAAGTGATAGAAAGTTCGTAAAGACAGAAATCTTATTCTTCTACATAGCTAAGAAGATACAACCTATTCTATTCATGATTTCCAGATAAAATAGCCCATTTCTTTTATCTTTATGGAGGTAAGGTTTAAAATTTGGACTCAGATGACATTTGAATTAGACAATATTTTCCCTAAAATCCCCAAACTGTCCTTTTCCCTACCTGAAGAAACTTTTCTATATTTAATATGATTTCAGCTTTCTGTTCCTCCCATTAACTCGCTGTTTTCTCTACATATACATCCCTTTGTTTGTAGCCATAAATAACCACTAGGCCCCCGATAAAAATTGCATATGGAAAATTAAGGAAGTGCCCTATAATATAAATACACATCTTTACAATTTTGCAACAAAAATGTTTGAATGAAAAAATTGTCAAAATTCATGAACCTGCATCTGGATGGAGTATCTTTTTTTATGATTTATTTATTTTATTTATTTATTTATTTGAGAGAGAGAGTTTGCACAAATAGTGGAGAGAGGAATGGGGGGAGGGACAGGGTCTCAAGCTGACTCACAGGTGCGTCTGGAGAAAGGTATGTTCAAACTCCACCAACGTAAATATGCCTCTAATAAGGAAGCTTTCTCCCAGCCAGAGAATTGCTACTACAACGGACCCAATGAGAATTGATTTTTCTCCTGCATCAGCAATGTCAGTTAGACCATCGGAACAAATTGGAATGGAGCCACATGCTACTTTAAACCAGTTGACCACTTTTCACATGCACTCACAGAGCAGCTACACTCAAGGAAATGGCCACATTGTGAACTTTGTTACAACTACAACTTCTCCATCTAGGTACCATATCATATCTCTCTTAGAGAGCACTTATTTGGGAATGATGGTGGAGCCTTCCACTTTTCCAACTAGATATGCTGATTTGTCAGCAGTGAGGCTCGTTTTTCTAACCTGCAACCGGCCAACAAGACATGGTGCCCAATGCCAATGATAGGTGATACTTCTGCTACCTCACTTTCAAGGTCAACTTGTCAACCCTCTCCATCGTATGCTCCTCATTCTAATTACAACTGATCTATCAAAGGACTGTCATTATGCAAGATATAAAAGGTTATCATTTGTTGGCTATTGACTACATATTGGCAATTCTGTTACTTGAACAATAAAATTACATGTTTATCTTTATGGTTTCATTATGTTTATTTTTTGAAATAATTCAGTGTAAAATTCTTGATTTTATTTATTGTATATTTTTGTCCTTTGGCAAGAACAGTTGACATACATCCTAAATAAATTATAGGTATTTAAAAAAGAATGGGAGCAAAGGGAAAGTAGCATTTGGAGTTAAGTAATTTCAGAAAAGGTCCAAGATCAATAAAATGAGGGCATAAATTACAATGATGTGGAAGGGGGCGCCCGGGTGGTTCAGTTGTTAAATGTCTGCTTCCGGCTCAGGTTATGATCACAGGGTCCTGGGATCGAGCCTTATGTCATTGCAGAATTGTGTCCGGAAGCTGACGCCCTCTCCATTTGCCCGTCCCCCCACTTGTATGTGCTCTGCAATAAATATAACCTTAAAACATATTGATGTGAAAGAGATACATGTCAATGAAATCTAGAAAAGACAAATGCATAGTATTCACATTAGTATTTTCTCAATTACATTATATTCTCCCAGTTATTTAGAAGACTCCTTGGATTTGAGTTGGCAAAGGTTTTCATTAAAAATATATTCATAGTGGAAAGTATAACAGTCTCATTGAAATGTACTGCATGTCTCAGAATTGTATACAGGTGGTATACAGAATGGTAATACAGGTGGTATTATCAAAGGCCTGTTTTGCCCTCATGATCTCAAAACATTCCCTTTTGTGCCTTCCTTTCCTCCCCTCATTAGCCCAACTTTTTTATTTTTTAAAGGATACATTTATGTTCCTTTCTGACACCAACCACAGCCTATTTCAGGCTTAATCCCTTATGCTTTTTTTGATGCCTTTTAAATTCTGAGCCCTGAAATTCAGCATAGTTAACAACTCTTTAATGAGAACTGGTTACCTGAGCAGGTTCTTAAGTTTCTATTCTATTATCCATTTTGAATTACATTCAAACTCTTTTTAGCAATGTCAGTTCCCATCATACAACTCTTAGGTGGAACCCCTTTACTTTGTCTTGGACATCAGCACAGATTGAGCACAGTTGCTGTCAAATATATTTTTATATGTATATACTGAATAAACAATAAGTGAATGTTGGTTTAAGCCAATCAAAATCTGATTTTGTGACTGAACATCCCATGTCTTTTCGTATTAACGTAATTGGTCTTACTCTTCTGTGGAAATTTTATTTAAAGCGTAGCTCACAGTTATGTACACTCAGATAATGAGTTTGACTTAAGGAATCTAGCATCACTAGTTATCACGGCATGCACTAATTTCTAGTTTCCAGTTTTTTGGCCATTATGCAAACTTGGAAATTCGGGTTAATGCTGCTATAAAGGCTTTTTTCTGTTGTTTCATCGATATATAGGATAATTTCTCTGCCTGTCACAATATTTTCTCCATTTTCTACTTTGACAAGTCATTCCCTGAGAGAATTTGCTACATACTTACTAGCTCTGTGTCTATGGCAGAATCCCAACTAGTGTGCATTACAATGAAAAAATTCATTCCCTTGGCCTCTGAGAAAGCTGGAATTGGGATGAAATACTGACCTGAACAATCCATTCTTTTCATCTTCCTGCATCAAGACATATTTTCAATCTATGGCTACAGAGGAAAAGTTTGCAATCATTACTCTATATAAGAAATCATGATTTCTTCATGGAGTTTCATGAGAATACCATGGCCATCTATGCCCATATGCCTTTAATCACCATTATTTAGTACTCAGATGTGTAATTATAGAGAATAGAGTTTAACAATATGGTTAAATGTTATACATAAATGCTTCTCTCTTTTTGATCAATATTTGTTTTTTTAATTTTATTATGTTATGTTAGTCACCATACAATACCTCACTAGTTTTGATGTGGTGATTCACGATCTATTGTTTTCATATAACACCAAGTGCACCATGCAGTATGTGCCCTCCTTCATACCCATCACTGAACTAACCAATCCCCCCTCCCATCTAAACCCTGTTTGCTTCTCAGAGTCAATCGTCTCTCATGGTTCTTCTCTCCCTCTGATTCCCACCCCCCTTCATTTTCCCTTCCTTCTCCCAGTGCATATGGCCTTTCTTTTCACTACATCTGTGTCTTTGGTGTAAATACCCAGGAGTGGAATTGCTGGGTCTTAGGGTAGCTCTATTTTTAAATTTTGAGGCACCTCCACACTGTTTTCGAAAGTGGCTGTACCAACTTGCATTCCCACCAACAATGTAAGAGGGTTCCCCTTTCTCCACAACCTCTCCAACATTTGTTGTTTCTTTCCTGGTCCATTTTTACCATTCTAACTGCTGTAAGGTGATATCTCAATGTGGTTTTGATTTGAATTTCCCTGATGGCTAATGATGATGAACATTTTTTCATGTGTCCATTAGCCATTTGTATGGCTTCTTCAGAGAAGTGTCTTTTCATAACTTCAGGCCACTTTTTGATTTGATTATTTGTTTTTTGGGTGTTGAATTTGAGAAGTTCTTTATAGATCTTGCATACCAGCCCTCTACCTGGAGTGTTTTTTGCAAATATTTTCTCCCATTCTGTGGGTTACCTCTTTGTTTTGTTGACTGTTTCCTTTTCTGTGCCAGAAACTTTTAATCATGATGCAGGCACAAAAGTACATTTTTGCTTTTTTTCACACCTTTTGGAGATGTATCACGAAAGAAATTGCTATGGGCAATGTCAAAGAGGTAATTATTGCCTATAGGGGTCCTCTCTGCCCCTAGGACATGAATGTTTGTTTCTTTCCCTGGATTAGGGAAGTTCTCAGCTACAATTTGCTCAAATACATCTTCTAGTCCTCTCTCTCTTTCCATTCCTTCCGAGATTCCGCTTATTCTGACATTGGAACTCTTCATGTTGTCACTTCTTTCTCTGATTCTATTTTCATGGATTCTGAGTTGTTTTTCCCTGCCTCCTCTTTTCCCTTTTTATCTATTATATTGTCTTCCAGGTCGCTTATTCGTTCTTCTGCCTCACTTACCCTAGCTGTTAGATTATCTAGATTGGATTAGTTCTCATTGATAGCATTTTTAAGTTTTGCCAGTGCAGTTTTCATTTCTGCCCTTACAGACTCTATGTTGCCATTAATTGATTTCTACCTTCTAGCCATTGTCTTCACAATTGTTACCCTGAATTCCATCTCCGACATCTTGGTTATATCTACATCCATTTGTAAATTTGCACCATAAGTCATAATCTCTGAGTCTTTTCTCTTTTAGTGGTTCCTCTTCCTAGTTATTCTGTTAATAGATGTTTGATGGAAAGTAAAGAATCCAAACTATTGACCAGACCCCAAGCAAGATGCAGCTGTTTTCTTGGGACCTTAGTGTTCCTGGCCTCTTATTTTCCCAGACTGTCTTCCGGGGAAGAGGCATGCCACGCTGTTACTCAGGCAACCTTGTTTGTGCAGAGTGGCCCTGCTCCCCTGTTGGAGGGGAGGTTCTCAGCTGGAATCAGTTTTGGGGGTTCTGTTCTCTGGTGGCTTTCCCTGGAGACTTTCTGCATCTCATCCGCAAGTCAGAGCAGAAGAGACCCTTTCCAACCCTCTGCCTCAAGGCAGAGAGACCGCGGTCGATTTTTCAGTGAGCTCTCCAGGCCAGAACCTCTCCTCTTCTGTCCATGCTACTATAAACTGCAGCGTCCCGGTTTGTGCACCCCTTTGTAGCGCCCCCAGTCCTGCCTCCAGGTCGGAGCATGTCTCTGCCCTTTGTGTTTCTAAAACCACCAGCTGCTCCCAGGTCCCAGGAGAGGCCCCAACTCGGGTTTCCGCCCGGGGGCTGCGGTAAAGTCCTTTCTCCACCACTACTGGTCTGTGAGTCTCTGCCTCATCCCCAGCACGTGAGGGTTTCTGTCACTGTCTGTACAGGGTCCCAGTGGGCAGGCACCTACCCGCTGCCATTTATCCTCTGATAATTGCCCACAGAATCAGGGCTGCCCGCTTCGTACCTCAAAACCAACAGCCTTTGATATTGTGTTCGTAGAGATCGGATCTTCTTAAATCTCAGGTTGTTTTCGTGGGTGCTCAGTGTGTTCTGGTAGATATCCAGCTAAATTCGGGGAACATTTGAAATTGGGTCCCCAACTCCTCTGCCATCTTTCCTCTACTATCAAGTGGTGACCCTTGATCTCAACTCAGGTCTTAATCTCAGGGTCCTGAGTTGAAACCCAAGAGTCAATCTCTTATAGAAAGTATAAAGTTGGAAGATGGTTTCCATTATTACAAATACTGTCTTTTACTTAACTAGTTTCATTCATGTACATGTATTTTACTTATTTTTTTATTTGTTTGTTGTTTGTTTGTTTGTTTTTAATGTTCTTTTTATTAACTCAAACCCAAGCACCAGCTAGAGAGAGTATATCTTCCCTCCATATTTTCAAACACAATAATTATTATATTAATTTCATCTTTTGACGAAATCTCTTCTCAGGGTCTACTCCATAGACCTCTAACTTACTAGAGTCTTTAATGACAACTCTCTGGACTTGGTATAGAACAATGATCTTGAGGTCCCTTTCATTACCTCGGGGATTGTTTTTGCCTCTGACTTCCCTTGTGTTTCGCAGTTCCTGATTTGATGCCTTCCTCCTCCCTTCTCCAAAACTGCCTTGTGTTGTTGAACGTCCTTTTCAGTAGCTTCCCAGAAAAGGGTACATGAGTGGTAATTTTTTTGAAACTTTGAATAAACATATCTTTGTTCTGTTGTTGGTTTGGCTGGGGATAGAATTCTAAATATTTTGAAATTTCTTAATGATGTGATTTTGGATAGATTTTTTTTTCACCTGTAGTTGGTGTACTGCTTGGAACATTTCAATCTGAAAACTTACATTCTGGGACATTAAAAATATATATACTTTGGTGATATCCTTCTCTTTATTTTCTCTGTTTTTTTTTTTTTTTCTGGAACTTTTAGCATTATGTTGAAATTTCTGAATTGGTACTCTAATGTTCTAATCTCTTGTCTCTCTTTGTTGTTTTGTTTTACCTCCTGGGAGTTTTTCTTAATTTAATCTTCCAACTTTTCTGTCTAGATTTTCCGCTTTTGACTTTGATTTTAATTTCCAAAGAAACTTTTATTTTTTGAAAAATTCTTATATACTACAACTTCTAAATTCATTTATCTGTTGATGGACACTTCGTTAGTTTCAACATCTTGACTATAGTAAATAAATGATACTGCTGTGAACATGGGGTGCAGTTATCTCTTTGACATAGGGTTTTAGTTTCCTTTGGATATATTCACAGAAGTGGAATTGCTGGATCACATGGTAGTTCTATTTTTATATTTCAGAGGAACCCCTATATAGTTTTCCATAGTAGCTGCACCAAAATACATTCCCACCAACATTACACAGGATTCCATTTTCTATACTTCTCTGCAGCATTTATGTCTTTTTTTTTGATGATGTCCATCTTATTAGATATGAGGTGATATCACTTTCTGGTTTTGAATGACATTTCCCCTATCATTAGTGATGTTGAGCACCTTCTTATGCACAAGTTCGTTATCTGTATGTCTTCTTTTTTTCTTTATATTTTTTAATTTTTATGTTAATCTGCAAACATTACATCATTAGTTTTTTTTTAAAGATTTTATTTATTTATTTGAGAGAGAGAGAATGAGAGATAGAGAGCACGAGAGGGAAGAGGGTCAGTGGGAGAAGCAAACTCCCCGCTGAGCAGGGAGCCCGATGTGGGACTCGATCCCGGGACTCCAGGATCATGACCTGAGCCGAAGGCAGTTGCTTAACCAACTGAGCCACCCAGGCGCCCTACATCATTAGTTTTTAATGTAGTGTTCCATGATTCATTGTTTGTGCATAACACCGAGTGCTCTATGCAGAACGTGCCCTATTTAATATCCATCACCAGGTTACCCATTCCCCCACACCCTCCCCTCTTGTACCCTCAGTTTGTTTTTCAGAGTCCATCGTCTTTCATGGTTCGTCTCCCCTTCCGATTTACCCCCTTCATTCTTCCCTCCTGCTATCTTCTTATTCTTTTTCTTTCTTAACATATATTGCATTATTTGTTTCAGAGGTACAGATCTGTGATTCAGCAGTTTTGCAGCGCTGAACATAGGACATAACCTCCCCAATGTCTATCACCTAGCCACCCATCCCTCCCACCACCCCCACTCCAGCAACCCTTAGTTTCTTTCCTGAGATTAAGAATTTCTCATATCAGTGAGGTCATATGATACATGTCTTTCTCTGATTGACTTATTTCACTCAGCATAACACCCTCCAGTTCCATCCACGTCATTGCAAATGGCAAGATCTCATGCCTTGTGAAGGCTGCATAATATTCCACTGTGTATATATACGGCATCTTCTTTATTCATTCATCTGTCGATGGACATCTTGGCTCTTTCCACATTTTGGCTATTGTGGATATTCCTGCTATAAACATTGGGGTACACATACGACTTCGGATCCCGACATTTGTATCTTTCTGGCAAATACCCAGGAATGCAATTCCTGGATCATGTGGTAGCTCTATTTTCAACTGTTTGAGGAACCTCCATACTGTTTTCCAGAGTAGTTGCACGAGCTTGCATTTCCACCAATAGTGTAGGAGGGTTCCCCTTTCTCCCCATGCCCGCCAACAGCTGTCATTTGCTGACTTCCTAATTTTAGCCATATTGATTGGTGTGAAGTGGTATCTCATTATGGTTTTGATTTGGACTTCCCTGATGTCGAGCAATTTTGAGCACTTCCATGTGACATTTAAATGTCTTCTTTGGAAATAAGGTCTGTTCATATCTTCTGCCCATTTCTTGATTGGATCATTTGTTCTTTGGGAGTTGAGTTTGATACGTTCTTTATAGATTTTGGATACTGGCCATTTATCTGATATGTCATTTGCAAATATTTTCTCCCATTCTGTCGGATGTCATTTGGTTTTGTGGATTGTTTCTTTTCCTGTGCAAAAGCTTTTTAACTTGATGAGATCCCAAAAGTTCATTATTGCCCTTACTCCCCTTGCATTTGGCGATGTTTCTAGGAAGAATTTGCTGTGGCAGAGGTTGAAGACGGTGCTTCCTGTGTGCTACTTTAGGATTTTGAAAGATTCCTCTCTAACAGTTAGGTCTTTCAAACGTTGGAGTCTATTTTTGTGTGTGGTGTAACGGTCCAGTTTCATTCTTCTCCGTGTAGCTGTCCAATTATCCCAACACCAATTGTTGAAGAGACTGTCTTTTTTCCGTTGGACATTCTTTCCTGTTTGTCAAAGATCAGTTGACCATAGAGTTGAGGGTCCATTTCTGGGCTCTCTCTCTATGTGTCGGTTTTTGTGCCAGTACCATACAATATTGATGATGACAGCTTTGTAATAGAGCTGGAATTACGGAATTGTGATGCCGCCAGCTTTGCTTTTATTTTTCAACATTCCTCTGGCTATTCGGGGTCGTTCCTGGTTCCATACAAATTTTAATATTATTTGTTCAATTTCTATGAAAAAAGTGAATGGTATTTTGAAGGGGATTGCATTGAATATGTAGATTGCTCTATGTAGCATTAACATCTTCACAGTGTTTTTTTTTTTTCTTCCAATACAGGATCATGGAAGGTTTTTCCATTTCTTTGTGCCTTCCTCAATTTCTTTCATGAGTATTTTATTCTTCTCTGAGTACAGATCCTTTGCCTCTTTGGTTAGATTTATTCCTAGGTACCTTATGGTTTTTGGTGCAATTGTAAATGGGATCGACTCCTTAATTTCTCTCTCTTCTGTCTTATTGTTGGTGCCTAGGAATGCCACTGATTTCTGTGCATTGATTTTATATCCTGCCACTTTATCGAATTCCTGTATGGGTTCTAGCAGTTTTGGGGTGGAGTCTTTGGATTTTCCACATACAGTATCATATCATCTGCAAAGAGTGCGAGTTTGATTTACTCTTTGCCGATTTGGATGACATTGATTTATTTTTGTTGTCTGATTGCTGTGGCTAGGACTTCTAATACTATGTTGAATAACAGTTGTAATATTGGACCTCCCTCCCGTGTTCCTGACCTTAGGCGGAAAGCTCTCAGTTTTTCCTATTGAGAATGATATTCGCTTTTATGATATTGAGGTATGTACCCTCTATCCCTATTCTCTAAAGAGTTTTGATCAAGGGCGCCTGGGTAGCTCAGTTGGTTAAGCGACAGCCTTCAGCTCAGGTCATGATCCTGGAGTCCCGGGATCAAGTCCCACATCGGGCTCCCTGCTCAGCGGGGAGTCTGCTTCTCCCTCTGACCCTCTTCCCTCTCGTGCTTTCTATCTCTCATTCTCTCTCTCTCAAATAAATAAATAAAATCTTTAAAAAAAAGAGTTTTGATCAAGAAAGGATGCTGTACTTTGTTAAATGCTATTTCTGCATCTATTGAGAGAATCATATGATTCTTGTTCTTTCGTTTGTTACTGTATTGTATCACGTTGATTGACTCGTGGATGTTGAAACAACCTTGCAACGCAAGAATTAATCCCAATTTGTTGTGGTGAATAATCATTTTAATGTACTGTTGGACCGTATTGGCTAGTATTTTGGTGAGAATTTTGGCATCCATGTTCAAGGATATTAATCTTTAATTCTTTTGATGAGGTCTTTTTGTGGTTTTCGGATCAAGTTATTAATGACCTCATAAAATTAGTTTGGAATTTTTTTCCATTTCCATTTTTTGAAACAGTTTCAGGAGAATAGGTATTAATTCTTCTTTAAATGATTGGTAGAAATCACCTGTGAAGCCATCTGGCCCTGGGCTTTTGTTTCTTGGGAGATTTTCGATGACTGCTTCAATTTCCTTAGAGGTTATAGGTCTGTTCTGGTTTAATATTTCTTCCAGATTCAATTTTAGTAGTTGATACATCTCTAGGAATGCATCCATTTCTTCCAGGTTATCTAATTTGCTGGCATAGGGTTGCTCAGAATATGTTCTTATAATTGTTTTTATTTCTTTGGTGTTGTTTGTGATCTCTCTTGTTTCATTCACGATTTTGTTGCTTTGGGTAATTTCTCTTTCTTTTTGATAAGTCTGGCCAGGGGTTTATCAATCTTGTTAATTCTTTCAAAGAGCCAGCTCCAAGTTTCGTTGATATTTACTACTGATCTTTTGGTTTCTATTTCATTGATTTCTGCTCTGATCTTTATTATTTCTCTGCTCCTGGGGGGTTTAGGCTCTTTTTGCTCTTTCTTCTCCAGCTCCTTTAGGTGTAGGGTTAGGTTGTGTATTTGAGACCTTTCTTGTTTCTTGAGAAAGGCTTGTATTGCTATATACTTTCCTCTCAGGACTGCCTTTGCTGTATCCCAAAGATTTTGAACAGTTTTGTTTTCATTTTCATTTGTCCCATGAATTTTTTTTTAATTTTTCTTCAATTTCCTGGTTGACCCATTCATTCTTCAGTAGGATGCTCTTTACCCTCTATGTATTTGAGTTCTTTCCGACTTTCCTATTGTGATTGAGTTCTAGTTTCAAAGCATTGTGATCTGAAAATATGCCGGGAATTATCTCAAAACTTTGGTACCAGTTGAGACCTGATTTGTGACCTAGGGTGTGATCTATTCTGGAGAATGTTCCTTGGGCACTAGAGAAGAATGTCTATTCCATTGTTTGGGATAGAATATTCTGAATATGTCTGTGAATTCCATTTGTTCCAGTGTGTCTTTAAAGTCTTTATTTCCTTGTTGATGTTTTGCTTGGATGAACTGTACATTTTAGTCAGGGGGCTGTTAAAGTCCCCCACTATTATTGTATTGTTGTCAATGTGTTTCTTTGCTTTTGTTATTAATTGCCTCATATAATTGGCTGCTCCTATGTTAGGGGCATAGATATTCACAATTGTTAGATCTTTTTGTTGCACAGACCTTTTAAGTAATTTATAGTGTCTTCCTCAACTCTTATTACAGTCTTTGATTTAAAGCTAATTTGTCTGATATAAGGATTGCCACCCTAGCTTTCTTTTGGTGTCCATTTGCATGGTAAATGGTTTCCCACCTCCTCACTTTCAATGCGGTGGTGTCTTTGGGGCTAAAATGAGTCTCTTGCAGACAGCATATTGATGGGTCTTGTTTTTTAATCCAATCTGATAGCCTGTGTCTCTTGATTCAGGAATTTACCCGTTTACATTCAGGGTAAATATTCAAAATATGAATTTAGTGCCATTGTATTGCCTGTAAGGTGATTGTTACTGCATATTTTCTGTTTTCCTTCTGGTCTATGCTGCTTTTAGGCTTTCTCTTTGCTTAGAGGACCCCTTCCATTATTTCTTGTAGGGCTGGTTTCGTGTTTGCAAATTCCTTTAGTTTTTATTTGTCCTGGAAGCTTTTTATCTCTCCTTCTATTTTCAATGACAACCTAGCTGGATATAGTATTCTTGGCTGCATATTTTTCTCTTTTAATGCTCTGAAAATATCATGCCAGTCCTTTCTTGCCTCCCAGGGCTCTGTGGATTCATCTGTAGTGAATCTAATGTTTCTACCATTCTAAGTGACATATCTTTTCTCCCGAGGTGCTTTCAAGACTGTCTCTTTGTCTCTGAGACTCGTAAGTTTTACTATTAGAGATCGGGGTGTTGACCTATTTTTATTGATTTTGAGAGGGATTCTCTCTGCTTCCTGGATTTTGATGCCTGTTTCCTTCCCCACATTAGGAAGTTCTATGTTATACTTTGCTCCAATATACCTTCTGCCCCTCTCTCTCTTTCTTCTTCTTCTGGGATCCCAATTATTCTAATGTTGTTTCATCTTATGGTATTGCTTATCTCCCAGATTCTGCCCTGGTGATAAAGTAATTGTTTATCTCTCTTTCTCAGCTTCCTTATTTTCCATTATTTGGTCTTCTATATCACTGATTTTGTTGACTGTTTTTTTTTTTATTTTTCTTTTTCCCTTTTTCAACCAACATCTTATCAATCCCTTAAAAAAAAACATTTTTTATTTTTCATTTTTAGAGTCATATTTTCTTCTGCCTCATTTATCCTAGGAGTTAGTCCCCCCATTTTTTAATGCACCTCATTAATAACCTTTTGGGTTTTGTCCTGGTTAGATTTTAGTTCTTTTATTTCTCCAGAAAGTGTTTCTCTAATAATCCCCATGCTTTTTTCAAGCCTAGCTGGTATATTTAAAATCATGATTGTGAACTCTAGTTCAGACATTGTACTAATGTCCATATTGAGTAGGTCCCTGACAGACGGTACTACCTCTTGTTCTTTTTGTTGAGATGATTTTTTTCGTCTTGTCATTTTGTCCAGAGGATAAAAATGAGTGAGAGAACAAAATGCTAACATGTTAACAACATCCCCAGAAAATATAGTCTAAACCAATCAGAAAAGACCAGAAACCAGGGGAAAAGGAGGGGAAGGAAAGAAAAAGCAAGGGAGAAAAAAAAAGATACAAATAAAAACAAATAAAAACAGAACAATGAAAAGAAACAGAATATGATCAAATATGATCAGGCTGGGGCATAGATCAGTGCCACACATTAGATTTTCGGTGTATTTTGGTCTGTTAGAAGAAAGTGCCTCCTAAAATTTTAAAAATAGAAAGACTTAAATATGTATAAAATAAGGGTTGATACGATGAAGGGATAGAATATGATAGTTAAGATGAAAATTATAAAAATATTTAAAAATGGAATTGATAAGAAGGTGTTTGAAAAAAGAAAGTAGAGGATTTAATAAAAGAAAGAAAAAAAATTTACAAAAAGGGGGAGAGAATGTGATCAGTCAGAAGGCTAGAAAAAAGCCATACACTAGAAATTTAGGGTATATTTTGATATGTTTGAAGAAACTGTATCTCAAAATTTTAAAGGGAGAACAACTTATATATATATATATATGTGTGTGTGTGTGTGTGTTGCAAAAATAAGTGTAACTAATATGAAGGGATAGAATATAACTAAATATGAAAAATAGTTTTCTTTCTTATAAAGGGATTGATAAGATTTTGCTTGAAAAAGGGAAAATGAACAATTGGGGAAAAAAAAGACAGTAAAAAATATTAAATTTGAAGACTAATAAATCATGGTATAAAAGCCATGACTTCTAAGTGCAGTAATCCCCTAGCGCTGGAGTTCTCCCATTCTCATTGATCAGTAAACTTGGTCTTGGCTCATTGTTCGTGCTGATTTTTTGGTAGAGGGACCTGTTGCCATGGTACCCAAATGTCTTTGCTGGAGGAGGAATTGCCTTGCCCTTGCTAGGCCACGCTAAGCAATCTGATTGGGTTTTCTCTAGGGAGCTTCTGTTCCCTGCAAGCTTTCCGTATAGCTTTGGAGGACGAGAGTGGGAATGGCAGCCTCCCAATCTCCACCCAGGAGAAGCCAAGAAAATGGGTTACGGGTCTTCAGTGCACCCCCAGAGAAAAGCCATCAGTCACTCTTCTTTCCCTGGTCTCCAACAGCACTCCGTCCTCACCCAGCCTGTGACCGAGGGTTTCGATCTCTGGCAACCGACCCCGTGTGAAGTATCCAAACCCAGAAAATCTCTGAGGTGTGCTCCCACGCAGCTCCTCCCTGGGTAGGAAGGGGAGTCTCCCTGGATCTAACGCATGTTGTGTCCCTGCTGGATGAACAGTGGCCCGACTGTCACCGATCACATTTTATGGCAACCCTGAGCTGAGAGTCCATGCTTCTGCTCCATCTCTGCAGCCATGTTCCCTACTCTGATACCAAGGAGCTCTGCTGCACTCAGGCACCCCGAGACTTTCTGTGACCCCGAGGGTCCTGAGACCACACTGTCCTGCGAGGTTTCCACCCCCAGCTTAGCCACTGCAGTGACGTCCCTCAGAAGGACCGACTTCTAAATGTTCCGATTTTGTGCTCCATGGCACTATCAGGTGCCAGAATCTGCCAACGGAGGCCCCCTCCCGCGCTGTCTATCCTCCAGAATATCGCTTCAGATTCACTTCTCCGCACGTCCTACACTCCAGAACCTGTCTGCTTTTCTCTTCAGAGAGTTGTTCCTATTCTTTTCTTCCAACTCCTGTTGTTTGTAGGTGTTCAGAATGGTTTGATCCCTATCCAGCTGAATTCCTGAGACCAGATGAAATCCAGGTCTCCTACTCCTCTGCCATCTTGCTCTCTTCCTCCTAATTCCTGTGCATTTAAAGTCATTGATGAGAAAGAATTTTCTACTGCCATTTGCTATTTCTTTTCCATATGTTGTATATTTTTTCTTCATTAATATATCTATTACTACCTTCCTTTGTATCTCATGGATTGTTTTCTCATTTCCTCTTCTGTGCATTTTAAAGTTATTTTTAGTAGATATATTAAGGATTACATATGTTATCTTGAATATAAAAATTTAGTCTAATATAATATCAACTTAGGTCAGTAGCATATAAATATTTGTTTCTATACACGCCTGTCCCTCCTGTATTGTCATGCATTGCATGTTTACCTATACAGTATAAACTGCCTGTTTATCACAACACATAATCTGTCTTTGTTTGTCTATTATTCCCTGTAGAACTGAAGAGGCATTCTAAAAGTACAGGAATATTCATTTCATAGGTAATGATGTGATTCCCCTTAATCATGTTTATTTCTTTAGGTTGCTTCCAATTACTGTGTTGTATCATTTTATTTAAGTCTTCAATATTTATGCTGGCATGTTTTAATTAACAGGCATGCTAGTGATAAAATTTCTCAACTCTAGTTTATTTCTTTATTTTTTTAAGATTTTATTTATTTATTTATTTATTTTAAACAGAGTGAGAGCATGAGTGGGGACAGACGGAGGGAAGGAAAAGTGAGAGGTAGATAGAATCTGAAGGAGACACCCTAACGGAGTTGGAGCCTGACACAGTTTGGATCCCACAACCACAAGATCATGACCGGAGTGAAAATCAGGAGTAGGAAACAACTGACTGAGTCACCTGACGCCCTTTCTCTCTAGTTTATATGAGAATGTTTTAATTTTTCAAAAATTGGTTTGACCACATATAGAACTCTTGGTTGACAGTAATATTTTCTCCTTTTTCCTCTTTAAGTATTCCATACCACTGTTTCTGGCTTTTATTATATATGAAATCTCATTGTGGTTGTCTCATGCACAATGATTCAATTTTACCTTGCTGCTTGCAAGATTCAGATGTCTTTGTCTTTTGAAATTTTAATATAATTGTCTCATTGTGGATCTTTCTGATTCTATTCTGATTGAAATTTCTTGAGATATTTGAAGTTTATCATATCTTTATTTCACAATTTTTTAGAAGTTTTTGACCAAAACAACTATTTTTTGTACTCATTTCTCTCCTCTCGTTTTGGAGAGGATAATTCACTATTTTTATGTGAATATTGGTTTACTTTCTAGTGTCTTATAGATCTTAGTCTTTGTTATATTTTTCTTCATTCATTTTTGTTCTGCTTCTCATGCTCCACAATTTCGACTGATCAGTCTTTATGTTCATTGATTCATACTTCTGCATGCTAAGGGTTCTCTGAATTCTTAGAGTAAAATTTTCATCCGTAATTTTATTTTTTATCTTCCAATTAAAACCCACGGAAGGGAGAAAAAGATATCTGCAAATGACTTGCATTCATAATATCGGAAGGACTATTATAATTCAGTTAATTACAAATGACCAATTAAAACTTGGACAATGGACAAAGAAAATTATTTTAACTTGCAGATGATTCTATCCATAAAAAATATTAAGTAGTCAAACAGTAGAACAAATAATGTGTTAATAATATGTTAATAATTATAATTCCATATAATTGAATATAATCATAATCCTAGGTCATTATAATAAATACTTAGCAGTATTATAATTAAGATTATGGAATTTTGCAGAGGATATTAATACACAAGCTCAATTTTATTTTTTATGCCCACTATTACATTTCAAAAAAGCTAAGAAGACATGTACAACAGCTTCAAAATAACATCAAACAGATTTAAAATTTTTTCAGTTGGAAAACATACTTTATTTTTAATGTAGCTAGAAATCAATAACTATTTATTTTAAGCTCTCCTTTACTTTTCCTTCTTATATCATTGTTAGCACAAGAAAAAAGTCTTCTGGTTTTAGTCTAATATAATATCAACTTAGGTCAGTAGCATATAAAAATTTGTTTCTATGATTTTTTGAAATGTTTTGAAATGATCCTTAGTTTCTATTAAAATGAATGTATTTTGTATTTGTGGAACTTAAAATCACAGGACACGTTTTCAGAAGACCAATTTTACTTTTACCCACTTATGCTAATATATGCAATGTTAAAATGCACTTCAGTAATATATAATATGTAAATCAAATAAGGAACCCAAAGTTATACAATCACACATTAGAAAATTTGAGAGAGAACCCACATTAACAACAACAACAAAAACTACTGGCAAGCCCAAAATTAAGTGTATATGCTGAGTATTTTTAAATGCTTTAAAAAGCATGCTCAGTCAGCCTACAGCCTTTTCTCACTTATATAACAGATTGCTTTTCTATCTGCTTGTGTACAGCCAAGACTTAGTACCTGTATCATCATACCTGACTTCATAAATGTACTATTTCAAAACTGTATTCCATGGAATTTTCTTCACTGTTCTTACCACTGATACTTCAAACAAGCAAAGCACAGAGGGTCTCATCCAATGAAAATGTTTTTAAGCACTAGTACTTTAAATTGAAAGATAGGTAGAAACCTAGCAATTCCTGGTACACTGCTTGGACTTAGTCTTAATTAGTGTTGAGAGTTTAATGTACAATAGGAAAGTCTATCATTTCTTTTTCCTTAGAGGAGAGGGAGGGAGAAAAAGGAGAATTAGGGGATATGTAGTATTTAAGAGCTAAGCAGGAGCACAATTACTCATAACGCCAACAACCACACAATGAAGAACGATGGATCTCATCAATTGTATAATTCACATTGGATCAAGTTGTTTTTTCCCCTCTATGTATATCAATGAATTCAAACCCCATAGTCTCCAAACTACAGAGAGGAATGATGTAAGATAAATTTCAACTGCAACAGGTATTTCCTAAGTAGAAGACTGAACGCCAAAGGGCATCCAATTCCTCCTTCCAACATCTTTTGACATGGTAAGATTTCACCAAAGTGGAAACCTACCATTTAAATATAAAATCGTTTGGCCACGTAAGAAAATACAACTGTTATGGCTATTACCTCATATAAACATTATATTGTATATTAAACCCAGTATGACTTAAACCCATAAAACTTTGGATACCTCTGATATTTTGACATATTCGCTGTGTTCTGGGCGACATCCTGGAAGGCCACCATAACTTCTGGATCCTGCATGGCTGCGAGAACCTCTGGATCACTAAGAATTTCATTCAGCCCAGGCATTCCTGACATTCCAGGCATGCGCCTTGCTATTCCAGGCATTCCTCCAGGAAAATTACGAGGCATTCCCCAGGAAAGACACCTGGGAAAGAGCCATATGAGCTCCTGATTGTGCTCTGGGATCTTCCTTCCTCTGGACTTTCACATGTTCTTCCCGAGCCTTCTTAACCCTTTCTATTCTTTCTTTGATCTCTTGCTCTTCACGTTTTGCCCATACTTTCTCTGATTTTCAGCAATTTTCTGGGACCTCTGTTGAATTTCGTTCAGGATTCCACTAGCATCTTCACTGTAATCCAGTGTACGAGCAAGGGAAGGATCATGTACTGCTTCTTTCTTATGTCCCGGAAGTCTGTGAGCAAAGAAAGGGAATGAGTAATCAAAATCACTGAAGATGAAAAAGTCCAAAACCAATAGCCTTCACAGACAAATTCCACCAAACACATAAAAAGACTTAATTCCTATTCTTCTCATAATATTCCAAAAAAGGGAAGGCAAAATTCTAATTCATTCTATGAAGCTAGCATTATCCTGATACCAAAACCAAAGTCTCCACTAACAAAGAGAGGGAGAGGCAAATATCCGTGATGTAATGTATGCAAATATTCTCAATAAAATATTAGCAAACTGAATCCAAAAATACATTTAAAAAATCACATATTTAGCAAAATCAAGTGGTATCTTTCCTTGTGTTCCAGGAATATCTGGTTTACAGAAGAGAGAGGGAATTCCATTCAAGGTGTGGAAAGACAGGCAAGGTGCCCTGTCCAAATCTGGGAGAACTCTGTAAATGGAGAGTACAACTTTCAACCAAAAAACAGTTTCTTCCAAAAGGAAGCTTTCTAGCACAGCAGTGGGCAAGCTTTGTCAGGGTTCCATATCCTTGCCTCTGAGAAACAAGGCTGTGGACAATGCCATTTACCAGTAACATCTTATTTATGGAGATCACACAATTTGGGCATGGAGACTCAGGGGCATGTCCCTGTCAGGGAGAAACCAGTCTGTGGAGACGGCCACGTTCATGAGCAACAATTTTCCTCAAGCGAGAAGCTTGCTAGGCTATATTGGTGAGAAGTACCAGGATAATGCTGTAACCACCTCTCTGAGAAACAAAACTGGGGGAATGCCACTTTCAACTAACATCTCGTCTCCTGAAGAGAAAAGCGATTTCCGTTTCACGCATGAAGGTTTGGATAGGGAACATGTCCTTATGCTTAGAAACGAGGCTGGGGACATGCACCGTTCAGAGAACAACCAGTTTCTCCAGCGAGAAGCATTCTAGCACGTGTGTGTTGAAGCCTGTTAAATATGCCCCAATCTTCCCTCTGTGATTCGAGTCTCTGGGAAATGCAACCTTCCCCTAGGAGGAAGTTCGCTCCAGCGAGAATATTTGGAGCAAGTTTGTCTAGAACCATGGGCAAAGTGCCATGCCCTTCGCTCAAAGAAAGGAACCCTGCGAATCAAGCAAGTTTCATTGAAGTACACGACACTTCCTAACAAATCGCTTCGAACAGATCCACGTGTGGTAACATGAGGAAATGCCGTATCGTTCACTTGGAGAAAGAATGTTGTGGAGGAGGCCATTTCAGCAACATTGTAGTTTCTCAAACCAGAATCTTCCAAGCCTCTCTGTGTGGAAGGATCACGATAGGGCCATATTCTTTCCTCCAAGATACCAGAGATGGAGGAACGCGCTGTCCACTCACATCTTGTTTCCACCAGAGAAAAGACAATTCCCATATTTGTGTGGAAGTATATGGAAGGGGGTTGTCCTTACAATGAAAAAAAAAAAAGACTGTGGAGAGTGCAAATTCCAGAGCACGACAAGTGTCTCTAGTGAGAAGCCTTGTTGCACGGAGGCCTTAGAACATCCGAAAAGTGCCTAGCCTTCCCTCAGGGAAAACACTCTGTATCGAATACAGCGTTCATCGAACCACTTGCTTCCTGAAGATATAAGCATTTCCCTTGGGGGGCGGAGCAAGATGGTGGAGGAGTAGGAGACCTAGATTTCGTCTGGTCTCAGGAATTCAGGTGAATAGGGATCAAACCATTCTGAACACCAACGAACTCAACAGGAGATCGAACAGGAGAGTAGCAACAACTCTCTGAACAGAGAAGCGACCACTTAATGGAAGGTAGGGGGTGCGGAGAAGTGAATCCGAGGCGATATTCGGGAGGATAGACGGCGGGGTAGGGGCATTCGCCGGCCGCTTCTGGCAAGTGATAGAGCCGCGGAGCACAAAATCGGACCTTTTAGAAGTTGGCTTGGTGGAGGGACGTCGCTGCAGTGGCTAAGTGGGCGGTGGAATCCTCCCGGACAGTGTGGTCTCAGGACCCTTGGGGTCACAGAGAGACCGGGGGTGCCTGAGTGCGCCAGAGCTCCCAGATATCAGAGCAGGGAAGCCGGCTGCAGAGACGGAGCAAAGTCGTGGGCTCTCAGCTCGGGGTTGCCATAAACTGTGGTCTGCGGCCCAGTCGGAGCACGGCTCCCCCAGCAGGGACCCAACAAGCAGCAGATCCGGGAAAACTCCCCTTCCTTCCCGGGGAGGAGCGGTGCGGGAACGCACTGCAGGGATCTGCTGGGTTTGGAGACTCCATGCGGGGTCGGGTGCCAGAGATAGCAACGCTCGGTCACAGGCCGGGTGAGCACGGAGTGTGGCCGGAGACCGGGGACACGGAAGTGACTGCTTTTCTCTGGGGGCACACTGAGGAGCGGGGTCCCGAGTTCTCAGATTCTCCGGGCGGAGATTGGGAGGCCACCATTTCTGCCCTGGTCCTCCAAATCCGTACCGAGAGCTTGCAGGGAACAAAAGCTCCTGAGATCAAACCGGAGCAGCTCCCTTAGCCCGGACCGACAAGGGCGGGGCAATTCCTCCTCCGGCAAAGACATTTGGAAACCACAGCAACAGGCCCCTCCCCCAGAAGATCAGCACAAACAGCCAGCAAGCAAAGACGAAGTTGATCAATCAAGGAGAATGGGAGAACTCCAGCGCTAGGGGAATACTGCACATAGATTCATGGCTTTTTTTTTTTTTTTTTTTTTTTTTTTACCATGATTCATTATTTCATCAAAGTTATTTTTTGTTGACTGTTTTTTTTTTATTTTTCTTTTTCCCTTTTTCAACCAACATCTTATCAATCCCTTTAAAAAAAGAAACATTTTTTATTTTTCATTTTTAGAGTCATATTTTATCCCTTCATAGTAGTTACCCTTACTTTTGGCATATATATATAAGTTGTTCTCTCTTTAAAATTTTGAGGTACAGTTTCTTCTAACAGATCAAAATATACCCTAAATCACTAGTGTATGGCTTTGTTCTAGTCTCCTGCCTGATCACATTCTCTCCCTTTTTCCTTTTTTTTTCTTTTTTTCTTAAATCTTCTTTCTTTTTTCAAACAACTTATCTTACCAAGTCCTTTTATAAAATCTTTTATAACTTTCATCTTTACAGTCATCTTCCATCCCTTCATTGTATCAACCCTTATTTTGTACATATATGTCTTTCTTCCTTTAAAATTTTAGAAGGCACTTTTTTCTAACAGACCAAAATACGCCTAAAATCTAGTGTGTGGCACTGATCTATGCACTAGCCTGATCATATTTGATCATATTCTGCTTTTTTTGGTATTGTTATGTTTTTGTTTTTATCTTTTTTATTCTTTTTTTTTCTTTTTCTCTTTCTTTTTTCTTTCTTTCCCTTTCTTTTCCCCTGGTTTCAGGTCTTTTCTGATTTGTATACAGTATATTTGCTGGGGACGTTGTAAACCTGTTAGCATTTTGTTCTCTCATTCATCTATTCTCCTCTGGACAAAATGACAAGACGAAAGAAATCACCTCAGCAAAAAGTACAAGAGGTAGTACCGTCAGCCAGGGACCTACTCAATACGGACATTAGTATGATGTCAGACCTAGAGTTCAGAATCATGACTCTGAAGATACTAGCTGGGCTTGAAAAAAGCGTGGAAGTTATTAGAGAAACCCTTTCTGGAGAAATAAAAGAACTAAAATCTAACCAAATCGAAATCAAAAAGGCTATTGATGAGGTGCAATCAAAAATGGGGGCACTAAATGCTCGGATAAATGAGGCAGAAGAGAGAATCAGCGATATAGAAGACCAAATGATGGAAAATAAAGAGGCTGAGAAGAAGAGAGAGAAACAACTACAGGATCACGAGGGCAGAATTCGAGAGATAAGTGATATGATAAGATGCAACAACATTAGAATAATTGGGATCCCAGAAGAAGAAAAGAGAGAGAGGGGGGCAGAAGGTATATTGGAGCAAATTATAGCAGAGAACTTCCCTAATGTGAGGAAGGAAACAGGCATCAAAATCCAGGAGGCACAGAGAAACCCTCTCAAAATCAATAATAATAGGTCAACACCCCAACATCTAATAGTAAAACTTACGAGCTTCAGAGACAAAGAGAAAATCCTGAAAGCAGCTTGGGAGAAGAGATATGTAACCTACAATGGTAGAAACATTAGATTGGCAACAGACCTATCCACAGAGACCTGGCAGGCCAGAAAGGACTGGCAAGATATCTTCAGAGCAGTAAACGAGAAAAATATGCAGCCAAGAATACTATATCCAGCTAGGCTATCACTGAAAATAGAAGGAGAGATAAAAAGCTTCCAGAACAAACAAAAACTAAAGGAATTTGCAAACACGAAACCAGCCCTCCAAGAAATATTGAGAGGGGTCCTCTAAGCAAAGAGAGAACCTAAAAGCAGCAAAGAGCAGAAACGAACACAGACAACAGACAGTTAACAGTCACCTTACAGGAAATACAATGGCACTAAATTCATACCTTTCAATAGTTACCCTGAATGTAAATGGGCTCAATGCCCCAATTAAAAGACACAGGCTATCAGATTGGATTAATAAACAAGACCCATCAATATGCTGTCTGCAAGAGACTCATTTTAGACCCAAAGACACCCCCAGATTGAAAGTGAGGGGGTGAAAAACCATTTACCATGCTAATGGACACCAAAAGAAAGCTGGGGTGGCAATCCTTATATCAGACAAACTAGATTTTAAAACAAAGACTGTAATAAGAGATGAGGAAGGACACTATATCCTACTTAAAGGGTCTATCCAACAAGAAGATCTAACAATTGTAAATATCTATGCCCCGAACATGGGAGCAGCCAATTAGATAAGGCAATTAATAACAAAAGTAAAGAAACACATTGACAACAATACAATAATAGTGGGGGAATTTAACACCCCCCTGACTGAAATGGACAGATCATCTAAGCAAAAGATCAACAAGGAAATAAAGACTTTAAATGACACACTGGACCAAATGGACTTCACAGACATATTCAGAACATTCCATCCCAAAGCAACGGAATACACATTTTTCTCTAGTGCCCATGGAACATTCTCCAGAATTGATCACATCCTAGGTCACAAATCAGGTCTCAATCGGTACCAAAAATTGGGATCATTCCCTGCATATTTTCAGACCACAATGCTTTGAAACTAGAACTCAACCACAAGAGGAAAGTCGGAAAGAACTCAAATACATGGAGGCTAAAGAGCATCCTACTAAAGAATGAATGGGTCAACCAAGAAATTAAAGAAGAATTAAAAAAATTCATGGAAACCAATGAAAATGAAAACACAACTGTTCAAAATCTTTGGGATACAGCAAAGGCAGTCCTGAGAGGAAAGTATATAGCAATACAAGCCTTTCTCAAGAAACAAGAAAGGTCTCAAATACACAACCTAACCCTACACCTAAAAGAGCTGGAGAAAGAACAGCAAATAAAGCCTATACCCAGCAGGAGAAGATAAATCATAAAGATCAGAGCAGAAATCAATGAAATAGAAACCAAAAGAACAGTAGAACAGATCAACGAAACTAGGAGCTGGTTCTTTGAAAAATTAACAAGATTGATAAACCCCTGGCCAGACTGATCAAAAAGAAAAGAGAAATGTCCCAAATCAACAAAATCATGAATGAAAGAGGAGAGATCTCAACCAACACCAAAGAAATCCAAACAGATATAAGAACATATTATGAGCAACTCTATGCCAGCAAATTAGATAACCTGGAAGAAATGGGTGCATTCCTAGAGATGTATCAACTACCAAAATTAAACCAGGAAGAAATAGAAAACCCGAACAGACCTATAACCACTAAGGAAATTGAAGCAGTCATCAAAAATCTCCCAAGAAACAAAAGGCCAGGGCCAGATGGCTTCCCAGGGGAATTCTATCAGACATTTAAAGAAGAATTAATACCTATTCTCCTGAAACTGTTCCAAAAAATAGAAATGGAAGGGAAACTTCCAAACTCATTTTATGAGGCCAGCGTTACCTTGATCCCAAAACCAGACAAAGACCCCATCAAAAAGGAGAATTACAGACCAATATCCCTGATGAACATGGATGCAAAAATTCTCACCAAAATACTAGCCAATAGGCTCCAACAGTACATTGAAAGGATTATTCACCATGACCAAGTGGGATTTATTCCTGGGCTGCAAGGATGGTTCAACATCCGCAAATCAATCAACGTGATACAATACATTAACAAAAGAAAGAGCAAGAATCATATGATCCTCTCAATAGATGCAGAAAAAGCATTTGACAAAGTACAACACCCTTTCTTGATCAAAACTCTTCAGAGTATAGGGATAGAGGGTATAAACCTCAATATAATATAAGCCATCTATGAAAAACCTACAGCGAATATCATTCTCAATGGGGAAAGGCTGAGAGCTTTTCCCCTAAGGTCAGGAACGCGGCAGGGATGTCCACTCTCACCACTGCTATTCAACATAGTATTAGAAGTCCTAGCCACAGCAATCAGACAACAAAAAGAAATCAAAGGCATCCAAATCGGCAAAGAGGAAGTCAAACTCTCACTCTTTGCAGATGATATGATACTGTATCTGGAAAACCCAAAAGACTCCACCCCAAAACTGCTAGAATTCATACAGGAATTCAGTAAATTAGCAGGATATAAAATCAATGCACAGAAATCAGTGGCATTCCTATACACCAACAACAAGACAGAAGAGAGACAAATCAAGGAATCTATCCCATTTACAATTGCACCCAAAACCATTAGATACCTAGGAATAAATCTAACCAAAGAAGCAAAGGATCTGTACTCAGAAAACTATAAAATACTCATGAAAGAAATTGAAGAAGACACAAAGAAATGGAAAAACGTTCCATGCTCATGGATTGGGAGAATAAACATTGTGAAGATGTCAATGCTACCTAGAGCAATTCACATTCAATGCAATCCCCATCAAAATACCATACACTTTTATCAAAGAAATGGAAAAAATAATCCTAAAATTTGTATGGAACCAGAAGAGACCCAGAATAGCCAGAGGAATACTGAAAAAGAAAAGCAAAGCTGGCGTCATCACAATTCCGGACTTCCAGCTCTATTACAAAGCTGTCATCATCAAGACAGTATGGTACTGGCACAAAAACAGACACATAGATCAATGGAACAGAATCGAGAGCCCAGAAATGGACCCTCAACTCTATGGTCAACTTATTTTTGACAAAGCAGGAAAGAATGTCCAATGGCAAAAAGACAGTCTCTTCAACAAATGGTGTTGGGAAAATTGGACAGCCACATGCAGAAGAATGGAACTGGACCATTTCCTTACACCACACACAAAAATAGACTCCAAATGGTTGAAAGACCTAAACGTGAGACAGGAGTCCATCCAAATCCTAAAGGAGAACACAGGTAGCAAACTTTTCGACCTCAGCCGCAACAAATTCTTCCTAGAAACATCGCCAAAGGCACGGGAAGCCAGGGCAAAAATGAACTATTGGGATTTCATCAAGATAAAAAGCTTTTGCACAGCAAAAGAAACAGTCCACAAAACCAAAAGACAACCGACAGAATGGGAGAAATTATTTGCAAACGACATATCAGATAAAGGGCTAGTATCCAAAATCTATAAAAATTTATCAAACTCAACACCCAAAGAACAAATAATCCAATCAAGAAATAGGCAGAAGACATGAACAGACATTTCTCCAAAGAAGACATCCAAATGGCCAACAGGCACATGAAAAAGTGCTCCACATCTCTCGGCATCAGGGAAATCCAAATCAAAACCTCCATGAGATACCACCTCACACCCGTCAGAATGGCTAAAATTAACAAGTCAGGGAACGACAGATGTTGGCGGGGATGTGGAGAAAGGGGAACCCTCCTACACTGTTGGTGGGAATGCAAGCTGGTGCAACCACTCTGGAAAACAATATGGAGGTTCCTCAAACAGTTGAAATTAGAACTACCGTTCGATGCAGCAATTGCACTACTGGGTATTTACCACAAAGATACAAATGTAGGGACCCGAAGGGGTACGTGTACCCCAATGTTTATAGCAGCAATGTCCACAATAGCCAAACAGTGGAAAGAGCCAAGATGCCCATCGACAGATGAATGGATAAAGAAGAGGTGGTATATATACACAATGGAATATTATGCAGCCATCAAAAGGAATGAGATCTTGCCATTTGCAATGACGTGGTTGGAACTGGAGGGTGTTATGCTGAGTGAAAAAAGTCAATCAGAGAAAGACATGTATCATATGACCTCACTGATATGAGGAATTCTTAATCTCAGGAAACAAACTGAGTGTTACTGGAGTGGTTGGGGGTGGGAGGGATGGGGTGGCTGGGTGATAGACATTGGGGAGGGTATGTGCTACGGTGAGCGCTGTCAATTGTGCAAGACTGTTGAATCACAGATCTGTACTTCTGAAACAAATAACGCAACATATTTTAAGAAAAAAAAATGAAGAAGAAGATAACAGGAGAGGAAGAAAAGGGGAGTATGTCAGAGGGGGAGACCAACCATGAGAGATGATGGACTCTGAAAAACAAACTGAGGGTTCTAGAGGGGAGTGGGTGGGGGATGGGTTAGCCTGGTGATGGGTACTGAGGAGGGCACGTTCTGCATGGAGCACTGGGTGTTATGAACAATGAATCATGGAACACTGCACCAAAAACTAATGATGTCATATACGGTGATTAACATAACAATAAAAAAAATAAAAAAAAATAAGCATTTCCCTTGCAGTTGTGGGATCATGAGGAAACATCCGTACCCAAAACTCTGAAAAAGAGACGTGGAGAATGGAAATCCTCACGGCCATGTAGATGTCAGAAGATAGAATCACATTCACAACTGGGTTTGGATGCACAGGCAATGCACTAGGACCCTATGGTTAGAATCATGTCTGTGGATAAAAGAACGTTCGGCGCAGCCCAAAGGTCTTCCAAGAGAGGTCTTCCAGCAGGGATGAGTGCAAGCATCAGGATAGTTTCACCTCCTTCTCTCTCTTAGATACTAGCCTATGGAGAATGCCACTGTGAGTTAATATTTTGTTTCCAGGTTTCAGAGCGATTTTCAGGATATGTGCAGAAGGACAGGCAAGGTGCAATATCTCCCTGTGTTTTAGTAACAATTCTGTGCACCACGCAAGCCCCAGGAAAATCAGGTTCCTACAAATGAAAAGCTTTCTAACATATATGTCTAGAAGCCTCAGTACATGGCATATTCACTTGTGGGAGACCAGATTGGCGGCATGGGCCTTCCACTAGCATCGAGTTTCCAGAAGAGAAAGTCTTTTTCGATATTTATGCGTGGAAGCCTCGTGTATGTAGGGGCCATTTCCTGACGGTTTGAGACAAGTGTGTGGAACAGGCACCATTGAAAGAACCAAAAGTTTCTCAAGCAAGAAGCATTCTAGATTGTCTTGCTGAAGCTATGGACACATACCGGACCCTTCCCTCTGTGTATACTGTCTCTGGGAAATGTAAGTTCACCTCCAAGGAAGTTTGTCCTGGTGAAAAGCTCTCTAGCATGATGGTCTGGAGGCAAGTGTAAAGTGCCACTAAACCGTCGCTCAAGAAAAAAATGTGTGAAGAAAGCAAGCTTCATTGAAGGACACGACACTTGACACAAAATCTCTCAAAGATTATGTGTTGTAGCATCACGAAAGTGCTGTATCCTTGCCTTGGAGAAAAAAATATCTGTTGAGAGTGCCTTTGCCGCCAGTGACGGGGTTGTCAAAGGAGCAGCTTCCTACCGTATAGGTGTGGCATTGGGCAATGTCCTTACGCTTCGAGCCGAGTTTGTGAAGCATGCACCATTCAGAAAACCAACAGTTTCTCAAGCAAGAATCATCCTAGCATGTATGTGCTGAAGCTTTGGAAACATGGCCTCTCCTACCTTCTGGGAATACAGTCTCTGGGGAATGCAAACTTCCCACCAGAGGAAGCTTGTCACAGCAAGAAGCTTTGTGGCATGTTTTTCTAGAGGTACGGGGATGCGTGGTAGCATTAGGTAGGTGCCGTGTCCTTGTCTTGGAGAAACAATCTGTGAAGAATGAGACTTCAGCCCCATTGTGCTTTTTTAAGCAAGAAGCTTCCTAGGCTAAATGTGTGGAAGCATCACTATAATGCTACTTTCCAAGAACATCTCGTTTTCATAAGAGAAATGCGATCTCTAACAGATGTGTTGAAGTACAGAGATGGGGGGTTATCCTGGCACTTAGAAACAAATTTGTGGAGGATGCCCCTTTCAGAGTACCACCAGTGTCTTTAGGGAGAAGCCTTCTACAATGTCTGTGTGGAGGCATCAGGAGGTTGCCATATCCATCCCTCAGTGAAAACGCTCAGTTTAGATAAATGATCCAAGAACTTCTTGCTTACACAAGTTACAAGCTTTTTCCAGAGCATTGTGTCATCCTGAGGTGTCTGCCCTATAGACACGTTTCGCGCCCTAAGGATTTGTCCGTTGCCTAGATTTTCACACAGATCCTGGAAATCGGCTTTCTGCCCTGGAAACAAGATGTTGGTGGTACGTCGCCTTCTGGGACCACTGATTTCTCAGAAGGAAATCCATCGCACATCAGAACGCGTCCAAAATCTGTGTGTTAGAAAGTGTCTCGTTAGAGGGAACTTGTGTTTCCTGGGAGCTACTTTCTCCACATCCTGGTGACTCTAGTAAGGGGAGTTGGCCGTTGGCATAGGCCAAGGGCCTATCGGTCCTTGCAGACCGATGCTGGAAATAGCTAAGAACTGTGGAGAAAAGATCTTAACTCGACGTGGCATTCTCCACAGGCTTAGATTCTACAAGGGAAGGAGAGGGCACCCTCCGGATGCTTGTACCCGTCCAGGCTACAGGGTTTCCCACGGGAAGAATTGGGTTCCTCGCTCCACTTCCCTTCTGCACAGACGTGTTTCTGGGCATCGGGTCATGGTCCCTTGTTTTAAATTCCACGCATAGACGTGAAAGGGGTTCCATGTCTGATAACCAGGTGGCAGGGAAGTTTTCCATTCTCTGCAGTGTTGTTTCTCAGAGATCCCATTAGGGCAGGCTATTCAGGTCGACACCCTGCCCTGCAGAAATCTTGTACCTTCTGGAAGCAAGAGGTTCCTGGAACGTTGTTCTAAACAGAGTGTTTTCCCGAAGGGATGGACACGGCACCCTGCTGATGCCTCCACACATGTATTGTAGAAGGCTTCTCGCTAGAGACCCTGTTGGTACCCTGAAAGGGGCTTTCTCCTTAATCTTTTGTCTAAGTGACAGGACAAACCCGCCATCTCTGTACTTCAACACGTCTGTGAGACATCGCTTTTGTCTTTGGAAATCGCATGCGTTTGTGGAAAATAGCGTTGTCAGCCGGCTTCTTTCTCAGAAGGAAAGTTGTGGCATCATAAGGATGCTGCCACAGGTTTTGGCTAGGCAGCTTCTTGCTCGGAAACCCACATTGGTGCTGAAGTCACCTTCTTCACAGAAATGTTCCACCAGGCCAAAAACACGGCACCTACCGAATGCGAAAACACATGCCGGTACCTCTAGGAAATACATGCCACAAAGCTACTCGCTGTGACAAGCTTCCTCTTGGGGAACTTGGCATTACCCAGAGACTGTATTCCCAGAGCGAAGGGGAGCCCAAGTTTCCGAAACTTGAGTACATCCACGCTACAATGCTTCTCGCTTGAGAGACTGGTGTTTCTCTGAATGGTGTGTATTTCACTGACTCCTCTCGAAGTGCAAGGAAATTGCCCACTACCACGCTTCTAGGGTACGAAGCTGCCTCTTTGAAAACCCACTGCGTGCGGCAAAAGCTCTCTCAACAGAAGTGTTTGTCCAAGGCATGGATACGGCCCTTTCCAGATAGTACCACACATATCTTTGTAGGAAGGTATTTGGTGTGAAGTGTCATGTTTATCCCTGAGCCTGGTTTTCTTCACAGATTTTTGCTTGCACGAAAATATGCGGCACTTTCCGCTTCCCTCCAGACCAACATGCTAGAGAGCTTATCACCAAGATCTCCTTCATCCGATGGGAACTTTGGATTCCCTAGCGAGTGTATTCGCACAGGGAGGGGTCGCATATTTTTCCGTCACTTCGCCCCACGCTTTCTAGAATGCTTCTCGCTTGACAAACCTGCGGATCCCTCAACGGTGCATATTCCACACACTTTTCTCGAAGCGTCAGGCTATCGTCCCTATACACAATGCTCCCACGCATATATTGGAATCCTCCGATTTTCTCTCCTGGAATCAGGTTGTTAGTGGAAGTCGCATTGCAGCATATCTTGTTTTCCACAAGGAAGGAAATAGTATGTACTCCGGCTTCTAGACATATATATTAGAAAGCGTCTCGTTGGAAGGAACTTTGTTTCGTGGAGCTTGCGTCGTCCACAGAATTGTTAATAGCACAATGGCAGACATTGCACTTTGCAGTCCTTCGGCTCTTACCCTGGAAATCGATTGGAACACTGAAAAAAGAGACGTTATCGCTAGTTGGCATTCGCCACAGGGTTGTTTCTCAGAGGGAAGGAGATGGAACACTCCGGATGCTAGAAGACCTCTCTGGGAAGACACTCGTGGTGTACTCAACGTTCTCTTCTCCACAGACGTGTTTCTAAGGATAGGGACCTAGCCCGTTGCCTCTGCTTCCAGGCAAGGATGTGAAGAGGGATCTCTCTTCCGATGTCCAGATGGCCGTGAAGATTTCCATTCCCGACGTCTTGTTTTCAGAGTTGCGTGTAGAGATGTTTCCGCGTGAACCCACACCTGCCACGAAAAAGCCTTGTATCTTCAGGAAGCAAGAGGTTGCATGAACACTGTAGTCCAAAGAGAGTGTTTTCACTGATGGAAGAATAGGCACCTTTCGGATATCACCCGGCATATGTGCAACAAGGATTCTCAAGACAGCCCATGTGCTGCTCTGAATATTGCCTTCTCCACAGTCGTGTTTCACATCTTCAGGACAAACCACCTTCCATATACTTACACACCAACCTGAGAAATGGCTTTTCTCTTGCGCAAACAAGATGTGAGTGGACACCGGGGTCCTCCCTCGTCTGGTCTCTCCCGGGAAAGTATATGGCCCTATGGTGATCTTTCCAAACACAGAGGCTTGGAATTTTCTGGCTTGAAAAAAAACTATGTTGCTGAAATGGCCTCCTCCACAGCATTCTTTCTCTCAGTGTACGATATGGCTTTTCCTCAGGTTCAAAGAGTTGGAACAGTTCGAAGGGATTTCTTTGGAAGTGTCGTGTTCTTCACTGAAACTTCCTTTAGTCGCAGCCTTGTTTCTCTGAACGAAAGGCCGGGCACTTTACCCGGTGCCTGCAGACAAAGGTGCTCCAAATACTCTGGCTTGGGCAAACTTCTTCCACTGACATAGTTGCATTGCCCGGAGACTCGAATTACAGACCGAGGATGGGGTATGTTTCGGAGGCTTCCACACATACATACTGAAAGGCTTCTCATTGGAGAGACTTGTGATCGTCTAAAATGATGCATCTCCCCAGGCTCATTTCTCAGCAATCGGCCATGGCCCCTAACCAAACCTCCACGTTTGGATTGGAAATTGCACTTCTCTTCTGCAGACAACATGTGAGTGGGAACTGGCATTCCCCACTTCTTGTTTTATAAAGAGATGGTTGTGGCGTTAACCTGGTAGTCCTCACCAGTATAGGCTAAGAATCTTCTGGCTAGAGGGTACGAGTTGTTAAACATTTCTCGTTTGCTCTAAGTTCCATTCACCACGGACTTTTTTCTAGCATCCGAATCCTGGCCACTTGACGGCCCTTTCACACATAGATAAGAAAGTGTTTCTACCGTCACCGATCGAGGTGGGGTTAAGAGTTCCACGATCCACGGTCTCGTGTTTCAGAGCTTTTTGATTTGTTTTTGTTTTTGTTTTTGTTTTTCGGCAGTTTATCCCTGACTACCCATGGACATTGGAAATGTCTTGTATCTTCCGAAAGCAAAAGTTTCTTGAAATTCCTATTCTAAAAAGACCGTGTCCACCAGAGGAACGAGAGGGCACCTTTCTCATCCTGCCACACCCGTGTGGAAGGCTTTATGTTAGAGACCCTCTTGCAGCTCTGAAAACTGCATTCTTCGCAATCTCCGTTCTATGCCTAAAGGCAAACCAGCCGCCGTATATTTCTACACCTCTCGGCGAAATCGCTTTTCTCTTCTGGAATCAAGAGGTTAGCGGGCATTGTTTTCCTTCACACTCTATTTCCGTGAAGGGTAGACCTGAGCAATCTCCGGATTCCGCCATATATATAGGCTCGGAAGTTTCTGGTTGGAACCGCACAGTGGCGCTGGACTTGCATTCCCGAAGACGTCTTTCTCTAAGCGAAGGACAGGGCCTTATCCTAGGATTAGAACACAGGCATGTGTTCGAAGGGCTTCTTTTGACGTTTCGATTTCTATGCAGAATATTCTTTAGTCACAGGCTTGTTTCCGCAACGTCTAAAGCAACTTCCGCTTTCCTCTAGGCAAATATGCCAGAATGATTCTCACGGGAACCATCTACCTTGGAAGGAGAGTTGCATTCCCTAGAGACTCCTTCACCGACAGAGGGATGGGGCGTGTGTCGCATCCTTCCACCCATTCGCGCCAGAATGCTTCTCGCTAGAGCAACGTGACTTTCTCCGAATGGTGCCTGCTCAACAGACACTTTTTGCGCCCTAAGGAATTGTCCGTTCCCTAGATTTCCAAACAGATCCTGGAAATCGGCTTTCTGCCCTGGAAACAAGATGTTGGTGGTAAGTCGCCTTCTAGGACCAATGATTTCTCAGAAGGAAGTCCATTGCACGTCAGTACGCGTCCAAAATCTGTGTGATAGAGAGCGTCTCGTTGCAGGGAACATGAGTTCCCTGGGAGCTACTTTCTCCACATCCTGGTGACTCTAGTAAGGGGAGTTGGCCGTTGGCATAGGCCAAGGGCCTATCGGTCCTTGCAGACCGATGCTGGAAATAGCTAAGAACTGTGGAGAAAAGATCTTAACTCGACGTGGCATTCTCCACAGGCTTAGATTCTACAAGGGAAGGAGAGGGCCCCCTACAGATGCTTGTACCCGTCCAGGCTACAGGCTGCCCACGGGAAGAATTGGGTTGATTGCTCCACTTTCCTTCCACACAGACGTGTTTCTGAGCATTGGGTCATGGTCCCTTGCTTTAAATTCCACGCATAGACGTGAAAAGGGGTTCCATCTCTGATAACCAGGTGGCAGGGACGGTTTCCATTCTCTGCAGTGTTGTTTCTCAGAGATCCCATTGGGGCAGGCTGTTCAGGTCGACACACTGCCCTGCAGAAAGCTTGTACCTTCTGGAAGCAAGAGGTTCCTGGAACGTTGTTCTAAACAGGATGTTTTCCCGAAGGGATGGACACGGCACCCTGCTGATGCCTCCACACATGTATTGTAGAAGGCTTCTCGGTAGAGACCCGGGTGGTACTCTGAAAGTGGATTTCTCCATAATCTTTTGTCTAAGTGACAGGACAGACCCGCCATCTCTGTACTTCGACACCTCTGTGAGACATCGCTTTTGTCTTTGGAAATCGCATTCGTTCGTGGAAAGTAGCGATGTCTGCCGGCTTCTTTCTCAGAAGCAATGTTGTGGCATTCTAAGGATGCTGCTACGGTTCTTGGCTAGGCAGCTTCTTGCTCGGAAACCCGCATTGGTGCTGAAGTCAACTTCTTCACAGAAATATTCCACCAGGCCAAAGACACGGCACCTACCGCATGCGAAAACACATGCCCGTACCTCTAGGAAACACATGCCACAAAGCTTCTCGCTGTGACAAGCTTCCTCTCGGGGGAACTTGGCATTACCCAGAGACTGTATTCCCAGAGCAACGGGGAGCCCATGTTTCCAAAACTTGAGTACATCCACGCTACAATGTTCTCGCATGAGAGACTGGTTGTTCTCTGAATGGTGTGTATTTCACTGACTCGTCTCCAAGTGCAAAGACATTGCCCACTACCACGCATCTAGGGTACGAAGCTGCCTCTTTGAAAACAAACTGCGTGCAGCAAAAGTTCTCTCAGCAGAAGTGTTTGTCCAAGGCAAGGATACGGCCCTTTCCTGATAGTACCACACATATATTTGTAGGAAGGTATTTGGTGTGAAGTGTCATCTTTATCCCTGAGCCTGGCTTTCTTCACAGATTTTTGCTTGCACGAAGATATGCGGCACTTTCCGATTGCCTCCAGACCAACACGCTAGGGAGCTTATCACCAGGATCTCCTTCATCCGATGGGAACTTTGGATCCCCTAGCGAGTGTATTCGCACAGGGAAGGGTCGCATATTTTTCCGTCACTTCGCCCCATTCTTTCTAAAATGCTTCTCGCTTGAGAAACCTGGGGCTACCTCAAGGGTGCATATTCCACACACTTTCTCGAAGCGTCAATATATCGGCCCTATACACCAGGCTTCCACGCATATATTAGAATTCTTCGATTTTCTCTCCTGGATTCAGTTTGTTAGTGGACGTTGCATTGCAGCAAAACTTGTTTTCCACAAGGAAGTCAACACCACGTACTCTGGCTTCTAGACATATATATTAGAAAGCGTCTCGTTGGATGGAACTCTGGTTCCTGGAGCTTGCGTCGTCCACACAACTGTTAATACCACAATGTCGGACATTGCACCTTGCCTCTCCTTCGGCTCATATCCTGCAAATCGATTGGAACACTGGAAACAGAGACGTTATCGCTAGGTGGCATTCGCCACAGGCTTGTTTCTCAGAGAGAAGGAGATGGAACACTCCTGATGCTTGCACACATCCATGCTAGCCGATCTCTCTGGGAGGACACTCGTGGTGTACTCAACGTTCTCTTCTCCACAGACCTGTTTCTTTGGAGAGGGACCTAGCCTCTTGACTCTCCTTCCACCCAGGATGTGAAGATGCATCTCTCTTCCGACATCCAGATGGCCGTGAAGATTTCCATTCCGCAAGTCTAGTTTTCAGAGTTGGATGTAGAGATGGTTTCTCGTGAATCCACACACGCCACGGAAATGCCTTGTATCTTCAGGAAGCAAGAGTTTCCATGAACGCTGTATTCCAAAGAGAGTGTTTTCACTGGGGGAAGGATAGGCACCTTTCGGATATCATCTGGCAAATGTGCAACAAGGATTCTCCATAGAGGCCCTTGGGCTGCTCTGAATGTTGCACTATCCATAGTCGTGTTTCACAGCTTCAGGACAAACCCCCTTCCGTATTCTTCCGCACCGCCATGAGAAATGGCTTTTCTCTTGGGAAAAAAGATGGGAGTGCACACCCGGATGCTCCCTCGACTGGTCTCTCCCGGGAAAGTGTATGGCCTTTTCTTGACCTTTCCAAGCACAGAGGCTTGGAAGTTTCTGGCTTGAAAAACAACCATGTTGCTGTAATGGACTCCTCCACAGCATTCTTTCTCTCAGCGTAGGAGAGGGCATTGCCTCAGGTTCCAACTCATGGAAGTGTCCGAAGGGATTTCTTTGGAAGTGTCCTGATCTTCACTGAAACTTCCTTTAGTCGCAGCCTTGTTTCTCTGAGCCAATGGCAGGGCATTTTGCCCGGTGCCTGTAGACAAACGTGCGCCAAATATTCTGGCCCGGGCGAACTTCCTGTCCTGGCATAGATGCATTGCCCGGAGACTCGATTCACAGACGGAAGGATGGAGCATGTTTTGGAGGCTTCAACACATACGTACTCAAAGGCTTCTCGTTGGAGAGACGTGTGCTTCTCTCAAAGGGTGCATCCCCCAGGCTCGTTTCCCTGCAATCGGCCATGGCCTTGACCCAAGGCTCCACGTTTGGAATGGACATCGCACTTCTCTTCTGCAGACAACATCTTAGTGGGAACTGGCATTCCCCACTTCTTTTTTTCACAAAGAGATGGTTATGTCGTTAACCTGGTAATTCACACCAGTATAGGCTAAGAAGCTTCTGGCTGGAGGGTACGAGTTGTTCAAGAAAGCGGCTGTCTCCACGGCCTAGTGTCTCCCTGACAAGGACATGGCCCTTAGACTCGCCTTCCACTTCTGTGCCCACAGATGCAGCAGCACCTCCAGAATGTAGACGTTCCTGGAAAGTGGTATGATCCGCAGGCTTGTGTCTCAGAGGCAAACATAAGGAACCCTACGGAACCTTGCCCTCCCTTGGCGTAGAAAGCTTCCCTTTGGGAAGAACTTGTTGTGGCTCGAAGTTGGACTCTCCGCGGACCTGGGTCTCCCACACAGGGACAGGGCCCCTTGCCTTTGTTCCCTTACCCAGACTGGAAATCGCTTGCTCTTCTGCAATCCAGATGTTCCTTGACCGTGCCATCCTGCACAGTCTTGCTTCTACGACGGAAGGAGATGGCATTCTCTTGACACTGCCGCACACCACAGCTAGGAGGCTACACATTTGAAGACCCACGTTGGTGTTGAAAGCTGCGATCTCCGCAGAATTCTTTCCCCGAGCGACCGATACTGCCCTTTCCTGAGACTTCAACACACAGAGGCTAGCAGTGTGTAGGATTGAAGAATCCTCTGTTTTCGCTGTGACGCGCTGGACGCACAGACTCCATCCGCTGTGGGAATGCTATGGCTGCTTCCTGACGCTTCATCACCTACCGGCCAGCAGCCTTCTCACGGCAAGGTATTTTTTGTTTGCTTTAAGTTCCATTCACCACGGACTTTTTTCGAGCATCCGAATCCTGGCCACGTGACTGCCCCTCCACACATAGATGCGAAAGGGTTTCTACCGTCAGCGATCGAGGCGGCGTTAAGACTTCCATGGTCCACGGTCTCTTGTTTCAGGGCTTTTTGTTTGGTTTTGGTTTTGGTTTTTACGGCACTTCTTCCTGACCTCACGTGGACATTGGAAAAGGCTTGTATCTTCCGAAAGCAAAATTTTCTTGAATGTCCTATTCTATAGAGACCGTTTCCACCAGCGGAACTGGAGGGAACGATTCTCATGCTGCCACATACGTGCTGGAAGGCTTCATGCTAGACAACCTCTTGCAGCTCTGAAAAGTGCGGTCTCCGCAATCTCCGTTCTATGCCTAAAGGCAAACCAGCCCCCGTATAATTTGACCCCTCTCGGCGAAATCGCTTTTCTCTTCTGGAATCAAGAGGTTAGCGGGCAGTGTTTTCCTTCACACTCTATTTCCCTGAAGGGTAGACCAGAGCACGGTCGGGATTCCGCCATACATATATGCTCTGAAGATTCTGGTTGGAACCGCACAGTGGCACTGGACCTGCATGACCGAGGACGTCTTTCTCTAAGCGAATGGCAGGGCATTCTCCTAGAGTTAGGACACAGGCATCTGTTCGAAGGGCTTCTTTTGAAGTGTCGATTTCTACAGAATATTCTTTAGCCACAGGCTTGTCTCCGCAACGTCTAAGGCACTTTCCGCTTGCCTCTAGGCAAAGATGCCAGAATGAATCTCACATGAGCAAACTACTTCGGAGGGAGTGTTGCATTCCCTAGAGACTCCTTCACCGACAGACGGATGGGGCGTGCGTCGCATCCTTCCACACATTCGAGCCAGAATGCTTCTCGCTTGAGAAACATGAGGTTCTCCAAAAGGTGCCTGCTCCACAGACGCTTTTCGAACCCTAAGGAATTGTCCATTTTCTAGACTTCCACACAGATCCTGGAAATCGGCATTCTCCCCTGGAAACAAGATGTTGGTTGTTAAGTCGCATTCTGGGACCTCTGATTTCTCAGAAGGAAATCCATTTGAAATCAGAACGTATCCATAACCTGTGTGTTAGAAAGCATCTCGTTGGAGGGAACTTGTGTTTCCTGGTAGCTACTTTATCCACATCCTGGTGACTCCAATACTGGGACTTGGCCCTTTGCATAGGCAAGGAGCCTATAGGTTCTTATACACCGATATTGGAAATGGCTGGGAACTGTGGAGAAAAGATTTTAAGTGGACGTTCCACTCTCCAGAGGCTTAGTTTCTCCGAGAGAAGGAGAGGGCCCTCTCCAGTCGCTTGTACCTGGATAGGCTACAGGGCTTCACACGGGAATAATTGGGTTCCTTGCTCCACGTAACTTCCGCACAGACCTGTATCTGGGCATTGGGTCAAGTCCCATCCTTCAAATTCCACACCTAGACGAGAAAGGGGTTCCATCTCTGATACCCAGGTGGCAGGGACCGTTTCCATTCTCTGCAGTCTTATTTCTCAGAGATCGCATTAGGGCAGGCTCCTCAGGTCGACACACTTAGGTGGAGAAAGCTTGTACCTTCTGGAAGGAAGAGGTTCCTGGAACGTTGTTCTAAACAGAGTGTTTTCCCTGAGGGATGGACACGGCACCCTCCTGATGCCTCCACACATTTATTGTAGAAGCGTTCTCGCTAGAGACCCTGGTGGTACTCTGAAAGGGGTATTCTCCACAGTCTTGTGTCTAAGGGACAGGAGAAACCCGACATTTCTGTACTTTGACACGTCTGTGAGACTTCGCTTTTCTCTTTGAAAATCGCATGCGTTCGTGGAGAGTAGCGTTGTCCCCCGTCTTCTTTCTCAGAAGGAAAGATGTGGCATTATAAGGATGCTTCTATGGTTTTTGGCTAGGCAGCTTCTTGCTCAGAAACCCACATTGGTGCTGAAGTCGCCTTCATCACAATAATGTTCCACCAGGCCAAGGACATTGTACCTACCGAATGGTAACACCCATGCCTGTACCTCTAGAAAAAATATGCCACAAAGCTTCTCGCTGTGACAAGCTTCCTCTGAGGGGAACAGGGCATTCCCCAGAGACTGTATTCCCAGAGCGAAGGGGAGCACATGTTTCCGAAGTTTTAGTTCATACATGCTACAATGCTTCTCGATTGAGAGACTGATTGTTCTCTGAACGGTGTGTGCTTCAATGCCTCGTCTCGAAGTGGGAGGACATTGCCCACTACCACAACTTTAGGGTAGGTAGCTGCTTCTTTGAAAATCCACTGTGTGCGGCAAAGGCACGCTCAAACTTATTGTTTATCCATGGCAAGGATACGGCCCTTTCCTGATACTTCCACACATATATTAGTTGGAAGGAATTTGGTGTGAAATGTAATGTTTTTCCCTGAGTCTGTCTTTCTTCACAGATTTTTGCTTGCATGAGGATATGCGGCACTTTCCGCTTGCCTCCAGACCAACATGCAAGAGAGCTTATAACCAGGATCATTGTCGTCCGAGGGGAACGTTGGATTCCCTAGAGCGTGTTTTCGCACAGGGAAGTGTCGCATATTTTTCCGTCTCTTCACCCCATGGTTTCAAGATGCTTCTCGCTTGAGAAACCTGCGGTTCCCTCAACGGTACATATTCCACACACTTTCCTTGAAGCGTCAGGACATCGGCCCTATACACAAGACTTCCATGAATATATTGGATTATTTGATTTTCTCTCCTGGAAACAGGTTGTTAGTGGAAGTCGCATTGCAGCAAATCTTGTTCTCCACAAGGAAGTATATGCTACATACTCTGGCTTCTAGACATATATAATAGAAAGAGTCTCGTTGGAAGGAACTTTGTTTCCTGGAGCTTCCCTCGTCCACACAACGGTTAATACCACAATGTCGGACATTGCACCTTGCCTCTCCTTCGGCTCATATCCTGCAAATCGATTGGAACACTGGAAAAAGAGACGTTATCGCTAGGTGGCATTCGCCACAGGCTTGTTTCTCAGAGAGAAGGAGATGGAACACTCCTGATGCTTGCACACATCCATGCTAGAAGACCCCTCTGGGAAGACATTCGTGGTGTGCTCAATGTTCTCTTCTCCACAGACGTGTTTCTAAGGATAGGGTCCTAGCCCCTTGGCTCTCCTTCCACCCAAGGATTTGTAGATGGATCTCTCTTCCGACATCCAGATGGCCGTGAAGTTTTCCATTCCCCACGTCTTGTTTTTCAGAGTTCCGTGTAGGGATGTTTCCTCGTGATGCCACACCTGCCATGGAAAAGCCTTGTGTCTTCAGGAAGCAAGAGGTTACATGAACGCTGTATTCCAAAGAGAATGTTTTCACTGATGGAAGGATAGGCACCTTTCGGATGTCACCTGGCATATGTGCAACAAGGATTCTCAGTAGAGACCCTTGTACTGCTCTGAATGTTGCACCTTCCACAGTCATGTTTCGCATCTTCAGGACAACACCCCTTCCATAAACTTCCACACAACTATGAGAATTGGCAGTTCTCTTTGGAAAACACGATGTGAGTGGACACCTGGACCTCCGTCGTCTGGTCTCTCCCGGAAAAATTATATGGCCCTATCGTGATCTTTCCAACCAACGAGGCTTGGAATTACCTAGCTTGAAATACCATGAACTTTCTGAAATGGGCTCCACAACAGCATTCTTTCTCTCATCGTAGGATATGGCATTTCCTCAGGTTAAATCACATGGATCTTTTCAAAGGTATTTGTTTGCAAGTGTCATGTTCTTCAGTGAAACTTGCAGTAGTCGCAGCCTTGCTTCTCTGAGCGAATGGCATGGCACTTTGCCCGGTGCCTGTAGACAAATGGGCTCCAAATAAACTGTCTTGGGCGAACTATGCCTTTTCGGGTATAGTTGCTTTGCCCGGAGACTCGATTGACAGTGGGAAGGATGGGGCATATTTCAGAGACTTTAACACATAGGTACTAAAGGATTCTCGTTGCACAGACTTGTGCGTCTCTGAAAGAGAGCATCTCCCCAAGCTCGTTTCTCACCATAAGGCCATGGCCCCTATCCAATCCTCCACGTTTGGATTGGAAATCGCACTTCTCTTCTGCAGAAAACATGTTATTCAGAACTGGCATTCCCCACTTCTTTTTTCATAAAGAGGAGCTTATGGCGTTATTCTGGTAGTTCTCACCAATATAGGCTAGGAAGGTTCTGGCTGGAGGGTACGAATTGTTCACGAAAGCAGCCGTCTCCATGGAATGGTTTCTCGCTGACAGGGAAATGGCCCTTAGTCTCGCCTTCCATTTTCGTGTCCACATATTTGGATCTCCAGAAACTAGATGTTCCTGGAAAGTGGTATGATCTGCAGGCTTGTGTCTCAGAGGCAAAGAGAAGGAACCCTGCCGAAGCTTGCCCTCCCTTGGACTAGAAAGCTTCCTTTTGGGAGGAACTTGTTGTGGCTCGAAAGTTGGACTCTCCATGGACCTGGGTCTCCCACACAGGGACAGGCCACCTTGCCTTTGTTTCCTTACCCAGACTGGAAATCGCTTTCTCTTCTGGAATCCAGATGTTCCTGGAACGTGCCATCCTGCATAGTCTTGTTTTGCGATGGAAGGAGATGGCATTCTCTTGACACTGCCACACATTCAAGCCAGAAGCCTCCAGCCTTGAAGACCCACGTTGGTGTTGAAAGCTGCGATATCCTTTGAATTATTTAGCGAGTGAGAGATACTGCCCTTTCCTGAGACTTCAACACACAGAGGTTAGCAGTGTGTAGGATTGAAGTATCCTCTGTTTCGCTGAGACGTCCATGAGGCACAGACTCTGTCCGCTGTGCGAATGCTATGGCTGCTTCCTGACCATTCAAACGTACCGGCCAGCAGTCTTCTCATGGCAAGTCTGAGAATGGAACTCTAAGTTCCATTCACCACGGACATTTTTTTTGCATCCGAATCCTGGCCACTTGACTGCCCTTCCACACATAGATATGAAAGTGTTTCTACTGTCACCTATCGAGGTGGAGTTAAGAGTTCCACGGTCCAAGGTCTTGTGTTTCAGAGCTTTTATTTTTTTGTTTTGGTTTTTGTTTTTGATTTTGTGGCAGTTAACTCCTGACTAAAGACGGATATTGGAAAAGGCTTGTATCTTCGGCAAGCAAAAGTTTCTTGAACATCCAATTCTAAACAGACTTTATCCACCAGCAGAACAAGAGGGCACGTTCCTCATGCTGCCACACATACGTGCTGGAAGTCTTCATGCTAGAGACTCTCATGCAGCTCTGAAAAGTACACTCTCTGCAATCTCGGTTCTATCTCTAAAGGCAAACCACCCGTCGTATACTTCTACACCTATCGGCGAAATCGCTTTTGTTTCTGGAATCAACATGTTAACGGGCAGCTCTTTCCTTAAAACTCTTTTTCCGCAACGGGCAGACCTGAGCATTCTCGGGATTCTGCCACATATAGGCTCGGAAGGTTCTGGTTGGAACCCCACAGTGGCGCTGGAACTGTATTACCGAAGACATCTTTCTCTAAGCGAAGTGCACGGCATTATCCTAGGGCTAGAACACAGACATCTGTTCGAAGGGATTATTTTGAAGTGTCGTGTTCTACACAGAATTTTCTTTAGTCACAGGATTGTTCTCCGCAACGTCTAAGGCACTTTCGGCTTGCCTCTAGGCAAAGATGTCAGAATGCCTCTCACGGGAAGCGACTATCTTGGAGGGAGAGTTGCATTCCCTAGAGACTCCTTCATCGACAGAGGGAGAGGGCATGTGTCGCATCCTTTCACGCATTCCACCCAGAATGCTTCTCCCTTGAGAAATTTGAGGTTCTCTGAAAGGTGCCTGCTCCACAGAACCTTTTCTCACCCTAAGGAGTTGTCCTTTCCCTAGACTTCCACACAGATCCTGGAAGTCGGCTTTCTCCCCTGGAAACAAGATGTTGGTGGTAAATCGCGCTCTGGGACCTCTGATTTCTCAGAAGGAAATCCATCGCACATCAGAACGCGTCCATCACCTGTTTGTTAGAAAGCGTCGCGTTGCTGGGACCTTGTGTGTCCTGGCAGCTACTTTCTCCACATCCTGGTCACTCGAATACGGGGACTTGGCCCTTTGCTTAGGCAAAGGGCCTATCGGTCCGATTAGACCAATACTGGAAATGGCTGAGAACTGTGGAGAAACGATGTTAACTCGACGTGGCATTCTCCACAGGCTTAGTGTCTCTGAGAGAAGGAGAGGGCCCTCTCCGGACCCTTGTACCCGTACAGGCTACAGGGCTTCCCACGGGAAGAAATGGGATGTTCGCTCCACGTTGCGTTCCGCGCAGACCTGTTTCTGGGCACCGGGTCAAGGTCCCTTGCTTCAAATTCCACGCATAGACGTGAAAGTGGTTCTATCTCTGATACCCAGGTGGCAGGGACGGTTTCCATTCTCTGCAGTGTTGTTTCTCCGAGATCCCATTAGGGCAGTCTCCTCAGGTGGACACTGCGCTGGAGAAAGCTTGTATACTCTGTAAGCAAGAGGTTCCTGGAACGTTGTTCTAAACAGAGTGTTTTCAATGAAGGATGGATATGGCACCCTTCTGATGCCCCCACGCATTTAATGTAGAAGGCTTCTCGCTAGAGACCCTGGTGGTACTCTGAAGGGGGCATTCTCCACAGCCTTGTGTTAAGTGACAGGACACCCCGCCATCTCTGTACTTTGACCCATCTGTGAGACATTGCTTTTCTCTTCGGAAATTGCATGCGTTCGTGGAAAGTAGCGATGACCGCCGTCTTGTTTCTCAGAACGAAAGTTGTGGCATTATAAGAATGCTTCTACACTTTTAGGCTAGGCAGCTTCTTGCTTAGAAATCCACATTGGTGCCGAAGTCGCCTTCATCACAGAAATATTCCACCAGGCCAAGGACACGGCACCTACCGAATGCGAATACACATGCCCGGACCTCTAGGAAAATCATGCCACAAAGCTTCTCCCTGTGACAAGCTTCCTCTGAGGGGAACTAGGCATTCCCCAGAGACTGTAGGCCCAGAGCGAAGGGGAGCCCATTTTTCTGAAGCTGAAATACATACACGCTACAATGCTTTTCGCTTGAGAGACTGGTCGTTCTCTGAACGGTGTGTGCTTCACTGACTCGTCTCGAGGTGCAAGGACATTGCCCACTACCACACATCTAGGGTAGGAAGCTGCTCCTTTGGAAACCCCCTGCGTGCGGCAAAGGCACTCTCAACAGAATTGTTTGTCCAAGGAAAGTATACGGCCCTTTCCTGATACTATCACACATATAGTTATTGGAAGGAATTTGGTGTGAAGTGTCATGTTTTTCCCTGAGCCTGGCTTTCTTCACAGATTTTTGCTTGCACGAAGAATATGCGCCTCTTACGCTTCCTCCAGACCAACATGCTAGAGCACTTATCACCAGGATCATCTTTGTCTGAGAGGAACTTTGGATTCCCTAGAAAGTGTATTCGCACAGGGAAGTGTCGCATATTTTCCCGTCACTTCGCCCCATCCTTTCTAGAATGCTTCTCGCTTGAGAAACCTGCAGCTCCCTGAACGGTGCATGTTCCACACACTTTTCTCGAAGCGTCAGGACATTGGCCCTGTACACCAGGCTTCCACGCATATATTGGAATTCTTCGATTTTCTCTCCTGGAAACAGGTTGTTAGTGGAAGTCGCATTGCAGCAAAACTTGTTCTCCACATGAAAGTAAATGCTACGTACTCAGCCTTCTAGATATATATATTAGAAAGCGTCTCGTTTGAAGGAAGCTTCCTGAAGATTGCCTCGTCCACAAAACTTTTACTACAACACTGTCGGACATTTCAGCTTGCCTGTCCTTTGGCTCATATACTGGAAATCGATTGGAACACTTGAAAAAGAGATGTTATCACTCAGTGGCATTCTCCACAGGCTTGTTTCTCAGAGGGAAGGAGATGGAACTCTCCTGATGCTTGCACACATCCATGCTAGAAGACCTCTCTGGAAAGAAACTCGTGGTGTGCTCAATGTTCTCTTCTCCACAGACGTGTTTCAAACGATAGGGCCCTAGCCACTTGCCTCTGCATTCACCCAAGGATTTGAATATGGTTCTCTGTTCTGACATCCAGATAGGGATATCGGCCTTCTCTGCCAACTTTTCTTAACTATTTTTTTTTTTTTGATTTTTTGGACAGAGAGAATGAGAGATAGAGATCACGAGAGCAAAGACGGTCAGAGGGAGAAGCAGCACCCCGCTGAGTAGGGAGCCCAATGTGGGGCTCGATCCGGGACTCCAGGATCATGACCCGAGCCAAGGGCAGCTGCTTAAGCTACTGAGCCTCCCAGGCACCCTTCTTTTCAGCTTCTTGGTCTGTAAATGACAGGGTACTCGCCTGCCGGCCCCTGGGTCTGTTTTTGCGGCTCAGATGAATGTTTGAGTTCATAATCCACAGCGGGAGAAAGGCAGCTCCCATGTTGGTGCATGGTCTGAATGGGTCCCAGGCTGGGCCATTTCGGGGGATTGCAGGGTAGTCCTCTACGCTTGTGCCATTTGGTAGGGAGTTGCAGAAGATGTAAACCTTGGGGGAAGAGAAGGGCACAGCTTCCCCCAATTCTTAGCGTCTCCCGCCAGAGCTCGAGTTATGGCATGAGGTTGAGGCCGGGCCCAGAGGGAAGGGTGAGGCTGGGATTGGGAGGCATGCTTTGGGAGAATAGGGAGCCCCAGTGGTCAGGAGGCAATTGAACGCTGAGGGCGTCAGGGCCAGGGTCCCCAACAGGAAAGCGGGGAGCCTGGACAGCTCAGATAAAACCGCGCTAGCGTCCCGTTTGACCGCTTGGACAAGACCACGATAGCATCCTCTCTAGCAGCTTCTGCAGGGGTGACATTTGCACCTCGACATTAAACACAGCCACTAAGCATGACACGTCGGTCGCTGTCACGACCTGAGGCACTTAGTCTCCTGATGTCAGCTAACAAGACCCATCAGCACCGGAGACGGTGGTGGGATCCAAGCCCTGACTGGCCACACCATGGCAGGGAATCCACAGGGTCCCAATCTCAAGGTCCTGGAGAGAGTTCAAAAGAACACCCAAGGCTGAATGGGAACAAGGAAGCCCTCTCGGGGAGCTTTTTCCTCTGGCTGAATAAAATTAGTCCTGCTGCCCAGTGCTCTTTGTCTGGTCAATCTCTTCCTTCCTCGAAGTGCCACAGCCAAAACACGGTCACTAAGGGAACAAAACCATTGTAACCCAGAGTGCTTTGCCACATCTACATTGAACGCACCTTCTTCGGGGCTCTCCCCACTCACAGTTGCAGTTAACACCTTAGCCTTGCGGGACATAGGTCGTCCAATAACACGGATATGGTTGGCGTAAGGCACGAGGGGCCTGCTCCCGGCTGTCTGTCATGACTCCACGGAAGGGCACCGCACGGCTTCCAAGATACAGCTCTGTGCGTGCTCAGCCGCGGAACACAAACAGAAGCCGGCTTGGACGTGTTTGTCTTGGGGGTCCCATACGCAAATCCTGCTCTGGTGTGTGTTATGTGTCTACTTTACGGGGATGCCTTATTTCAAATATCAGCTTGACTTAACGGACTCACAGACATGATTCATTTCAGCCGGCCGGGCTCTATTTAGAGTAGAGCTCCGACTCCTACATCCTGCCCACCCCCATCCCGACTCCTCCCGACCCACGGGCTCATCCTCCCACTCCTACACCTTCTGTCTGGTGAATATTTTCTGGGTATTGGTGCCGAACATGCCTGCATATTACAGTAGCTTATCTCTGAAACTTTCGAAGGTATCACACACTACTTTCTGGCCTCCGTGCATCCGAAGGGGAAACTGGCTCTTCCTCTCCCTGAGGATCCCCGGTGTGCGGTGGGTCAGTCCCACCTCAATAGGCTGCCGAGAGACGCGTCTTTGCCTCACTGGCCCAGTGGCCTGGGCGTCTCTTTGGAGCGTGCCTTCCGCTAGGAGCGCATTGGGCTCCTTGGATGTGCAGAGTCAGCGTTGTCACGCAACTTGCAAAGCCCTGTCACGTTAGGTCTTCGTGCACTTGCTGCGTGCCTAACTCCCTCCCACCTCCCTCTGGCGTTCCCGATTCGTGCATGTCGGTGGTGGGCATGAGGGTTTCCCGCATAGCACTTTGGAGCCCTTCACTTCAATTCTTTATAGCTTTCCCTCTCCATCTCACCCCGCATGACCTCGTGGGATCTGTGTGCAGGTCCATGGGTGATTTCTGATCTCCTCTTGACGTCAGGAGGGAATGTTTCCTTTCAGGCTGTGGGCATTGCAGGGTACAGAATTCAGCCTCCCTCCCTGCCTCCGCCCATCCTTGCTCCCTCCCTCTCTACCTCCCCACCCTCCCTGTCCCCATGCCTGCCTCCTCCTCTGCCCTCCTCTCTCCCTCGCACCCCCTCCTCTCCCTCCCTGATCCTCTCCCTCTGTCCACCCTCTCTCCTCCTCTCCTCCTCCGCACCGCTCCTGTTGTTACCCCTCTCCCTGTCCAGGCCCCCGCCCCCGAGTCTTCTCGATATCCAAGGATGCGCTCTTTTTTGTGCACTATTTCTTCTAGACCCTCCGTTAGTGTCCTGGGCAAGTATACAAGAGCAAATTCAGTTTGGCCAGTAGCAGTAAACGCACAGTCTGGGCTGGGTCAATGACAATCTCAGAAAATTGTGCTTCTCCCCCCCCAGACGGCTGGGCTGTGTTATTCCTGCAAAGTCCCTGGTTTGCGTGAACGATTAGAGTTTGAAAGGGTGACGCACTACCACCCAGAACCCTGCACTTCACCCCAAGGGGTTTCCTCCTGCCTCCTTCCGCTCAAACCCCCCCCTACTGCCACCGGCGGCCCGAACCATTCCTCTTATGTAAGTGACAACCTCCCACGATGCAACACCAATGCCCTCGGCCTTGCCGTCCCCCACTGGGCATTCCTGGCAGCTAAGGTGGCGTGCATCATCCCTCTTCCGATATGCCTCCCTGCAGCGGACTGGCATGAGGTGTGGGACTGTCGAGAAGGGCCTCGTGAGTACCGGGGAGGGGCAGGGTGTGCTGCCAGTGCTCACCTTGCCATCCCTTCCCTGACTGGCACACCACTCAGTGACAGACAGACCGAGGGAGAACTTGTAGCAGAGCTGGGGCAGCCGAGACAGCCACAGCTCCTCAGGAAGGCGGACAAAAGCAGGCTCCGGGGACCATTATGCTGGAGCTCGAGCATCCCTGGCAGTTATGGTGAGGCGGGAAGGAAGACACAGGGAAAGGGAGCGCAGAAGTCAGACAAGGAGGGAGAAAGTAAAGACGAGACAGGCAGAGTAAAGTACGGTGGGAGCGAATGCTACCAGTGGCATTGACGAAAGAACACACCCACAGTTTCTCTTTAGGCTACCTGGCTGGCCCATTAGCATGCCAGGGGTCCCAATCCCGGACCTGACTGGGGCTGTGCCAGTGGTTGTGTGAGCACGGAGATGGCCTCGGACCTTGGCTCCTTGCTCATGCCAGGCCAATTATTTGTGTGCGGTTCGTCTCTTTTTTAGGAGAGGCGGCTCACTGGGGCGGGGAGGACCCTGCAACCCGGATCCTCCTGCGCGGCCTCCTGACTCCCTCCCGCACCGGGTGGCTAAAGGGTTGGAAGCCATGTGGACAGCCATGTGGCAGTGGTTGGAGCACCAGCTGATGAGTTCAGGGCTTCGCCCCGGCGTGACTAAGAAGGGACCAGTGAGGTTCCCGGGGGCGGGGGGTCACCCTATTGAGCCGCTGGTTTGGAATTCCCCGGTGCTAGCAGCGTGTTTCCAGTGGAATAGATGAGAAGTGGAATAGGAGGGTTGTGATAGCAGGGACCTCCCGGGAATGGCCTGGGAGGTGTCAGCGGAGAACGGGGCCAGGGTCCAGGCAGGGACGCCACCTCTGAGGAGATGCAGCGGCGGGCTTGCTCCCGCGGCGGCAAGGGGCGGGGACGGCTGCGGTCACGCCCACCGCCGTGCCACTGATTGCTCCCTGGGCCCGCTCAGCATCCTGGGCGTGATGGGGTGAAGGGGTTGGTAACATCCTGCCAAGGCCACTTGTGCGCCGGCCCACGCCCCCCAGACGCCACTAGGCCCCAAGCCTTTGTGCGCATGCATCCCCCAGGCCCGCGGCCCCCGAGAGGGGTCCGCCTCCAAGGGTGGGCGCCAGAGCTTCAACTGCCCAGCACTTGCCGGAGCCGCGATGTCCCCCCTCCAGCCCCTTCCGTCCGCGGCTGTCGCGGTTGGTGTCCAGGGCCCCATGGAGAGCGAGGCGCCGTCCGGGAAATGCGGGGCTGCCCCGGAATCCTGGACGATCTTAGTCCGCGGAGGGGGCGGTGAGGAGTCGGGGTCCGTGGGGAGGCAGGCGCCTGGGACGAGGCGGGGCCGCCGCAGGCCCTAGGTGCGGGGGGCATGGCGGCGGAGTCTGTGCAGGAGGCTGAGGGCAGGCCGCGCAGAGGCGAGGGCGCGCCGGGGGAGGTGTTGGTGGTCGTAGCGGAGGATATCGAGGTGGTGGAAGACCAGGAGGTGGCACAAGCAGAGCAGGACGAGAAGCTGCAGGAGCTGCCGCAGGAAGAGCCAGTGCTGGGTCCCGAGCCAGCCGGGGCCCCACTGGCCGCGCTGGAGGTTGTTCAGTTAGCGCTCAGCTCTGTGGACGCCCAAGCACCAGGACCTACGTGCGGCTCAAGCTCAGGGTAAATCAGAAGCGGAGTTCTCACCTGGCTCGCCGGAGGGCCATCATCCAGTGCATCCCTGGCTTCTGGGCCCAGACCGTATCCTTCCTCCGGCTGGTGGGTCTTGGCTGCTGTGGGGGAGAACCGGGAGGCGGGCAGCATCCGAGCCAGGGCCACGGCCATGGGCGCTGGGGGGAAGGGTTCCAACCCCCTTCCCCAGCTGGAAGTGGGCCCACTATCCCTATAATACACAGCAGAGGAAGGCGGTTCTGGGCGGGGGTGAGAACGCAGTGGCTGAGTCCTGTCCAGACCGTGTGTGAGCCGAAGCTGCAGTCAGAAGCTTTGGGCCTGCCGCTCTTCCAACATGCTTGCGGGGTTCAGGGAACATGGGTCAACAGTCTTCGACAAGTAGTGTAGCCCAAGTCCCACTTGGCTCAGACCACATATTGGAAGGAAACGTTTATTGGGTACATGGGGCAAACGGGGAGCCTGCCCGCCCCCCTTCCCTGTCCTTCAGAGTCTGTGTGATTTTCCAAAGAGTTCAGGGCAGACCCACAATCTCGTCCGCTCGCGGGTTTCCAAGTCAGTCAGCGGGCTGCCTCGCTTCAGCAGACCGCGTAACCTCAGACACGGCGCTGCCGCAGTGCTGCAAACTCTGTCTCCACAAGCCCCACACAGCCAGGCCGAGGCCCCAGGCCCAGGCGCCTACACGCAGCTTTCCTCCCTACCTGTCTCTCCCCCTCAGTGTCCTCGCCTGCCCCCTCGCTCTGTCCTCTCTGCCCGCCCCCTGTGTCTGTTCCTCCCGGTGTGGGATCTCTCTGTCCCTGTCTCTCTTTTTCTTTCCCTCCCACCCCTGTCTACTCCTTTCCCTCCCTCTCTCGCTGTCACTGCCAGGACAACCCTTTGCGCCGAGGGTGCGCAGATATGCTCCAGGTGAGCCGAGCGGCCCCCTCCTTCGCACAGGAGGCCCCTCAAAGGTACAGGGCCTCAGGCAAACACACAAGCAAACACAGCCATGAGAGTGGGATGGAGCACATCCAGGCATCCAAAGAAGTGACTGCCTGCAGGCCACATGCACAGGCAAGGGGCCTGTGGGAAGCGAGAGCATTCAGGCCCTTGGCCTTCCCCTGTCGGGCGCAGGCAGCCTCTGAGGTGCTGGAAGCCAAGGGAATCCCCAGGGTTGAGCAGGTGGGAAGGAAGGGCAGGAGCTGAGGAGGTGTGAGGCTGACAGTGCCTGGTGATTCTGCACATGCACTGTTCGCGTCCCTTGCTCTCACCGGGAAGGCCTAGGTCGCTGCTGGCTTTCCTTCCGTAGCACGTGCCGCCAAGCCTCCTTGCCCCAAAGCAGATCCTGAATGACCCCAAGATATCAGCCGTGACCGGGGACCAGGACAGAGATGTGCTCAGCTACATGACCAATTTGGAGGTCAGTGCTGGGAGACGGAGGCTCGGGGAGGTCCGGTGGGAGTGGGCTTTGAGCAGGAAGGGGCCCGGCAGAGTGGTTCAGAGCGGCAGCCAGGCAAGCAGCTCGGGATACGTAGATGACACGTTCCCACGTGCCCTCCTGTTTCTTCAGCGGGGCAGGTGGAGGAATTGTGCCATCCCTAGTACCGCTGCAGGTTGATGTTTCCTTGAGAACAACCCCTACATCCAGAACAAAGTGTTCATTAAGGAGAATCACCTTAGCATTGATGGGATGAGTGGGCTTGAGCTTTGAGGATGCTGCGGGCGGCAGGGGTCACATGGGAGCAGGAGAGGAGGTGCAAGGGAGGGCCCCGGAAGGGGGGCAGACCCGGGAAGCTGCCCAGGACGAGAGAGCCTGGGAGGTTGAGAGGGAGAAAGGGCGAGAGGGCGTGGTTCCTAGGCCGTGAAAGTCTCTCCTAAATTTTCCATTCCTACAGGATCTGGGGCGTCTCGTTCCCCTCCAGTGTAGTGGTTCTGGGACAATGAATGTGGAGCTGCCAGGCACAGGCACGACACCACCACCGTTAACTTCTTCAACTGGTTGTGTGACCCCGGCTCTCCAGGGTCTCACAGGATCGCTGAGGTGGGTCCCCTCCGGCCTTCATCAGCTGGGGTAATGCCCGATATCCAGGTACTTGGGAATGGGGCCCGGGCCCGGTGCTCAGCTAGTCTGTTTCCCCGAACAGTTCGTCATCGAGGACCTGTGGCCCAATCCCCTGCAGTACTACCCAAGGCAGGAAGGCAGCCGAAGGTAATGAACTGAGAGGAGGACCTGTCGGTGAGGAGCCAGGGGTGCTGGGTCCTGACGTGTGTGTGTGGAGGGTGCCGGGGTTCAGGAAGGTTGGCGGGGGGAACCTGAGGCTCAGTGGAGCCTGGGCTCCAGTTTGCCCAGGGAGCCGGTGGCAGGGTGAAACATGAACCTGGGGGATGTCAGGGTACACATCCAGGGGTGTGCATCCATGTGGGCAAGTTCAGGCCCCCTAGCATGGCAGCCAGAATGTCCCCGGTCACTCAAGAGAAGGGAGACTTCTCACCCCGTTTCTCTGAACTCTCACCCGTGCCCATCGACCCACTCTGAGGCCTCCTGCTGCTCGTTCATTTGCAGATGTCCTGTCAGTCTTTGGGAGTGGGGCTACCTTGCTCCATTCCCGCTCCTGTGCCCAGAATCCCAGACTTCCCTCCATGTTCCCGACCACCCCGTGGCCTCTCACAGCCACACAATCATTCTTGTGAATGGCACTGGGCCTTGTGCAGGAGTCCTGTGAGGCTCAGGCTAAGGTGGAAGAGGGATCCCACGAGGACAGAGGACATCCTCAACACTGTCTTGTCTTTCCTTGGAATTATGCAATTTTACGTATCCCTATTGTGTGTGTGTGTGTCTGTGTATGTGTGTGTGTGTGTGTGTGTGTGTGTGTTGAGGGAATGGCATCTGTGTGGACTTGTACACTGCAGAGCATCCGAATCTGATCAACAAGAAGTAGTCGAGGAGGCGTCCACTGCCGTGAGAGATGGATGGACGAATCTACGTGGTGCTGTGCCTGCACAGAACAGAATTGGGGGAAGGATCACCAGTGGCCACTCTGGAGAGTATCCGGCACCTATCTAGGGATGTCGAGAGAGGCATAAACAAGTTAAGAATCTCTTTGTGTCTGTGTGTGTGTTTGTACATGGAGCCAGGCTATGGCGAGGAGGCAGGCAGCCTAGTCGGAACCTCCACCAAATGGTCTGTGGGATTCCATGTGTTGCGGTGATGTTCAGAATCGGGGCAGGGCAGGGGAGGTCAGGGCTTGGCATGCGGACAGAGCACTGCCCATCCTAGGCAGGGTCTGGGAAGAGGACGGACAAAGGCAGACCTCTCTCCATGGGCATGCAACAAGAGCCTTGTCCTTTAGGGCAGGGCACAAATGCGGAGAAGCGTCCTGTTGAGCGTGACCTTCGTGGCCTGGTGGCTGCTGGTACCGCCGAATTGACACTGCTTGGGTAACTTGGACCAGTAGCCTTGCTCCTGGAAGCATGCCCCACACTGCTGTGATCGGGTCCCATGCATCCATCTGGGCTGGAGCCCGGCAAAACCCACGTTTCCCGGGAGGAGTAAGGAGGAGGCCATTGTTTGCACTCCCTGCGGACACACGCCATCCCATGCTGCACCACCTGCCCACAGGGCACAGTCCCAGGCACGTGTGAGGGAAGGCAGGTGTGAGTTGTGGGCAAGCACCTCGGGATACGTAGACGACACGTTCCCACGTGCCCTCCTGTTTCTTCGTTGGGGCAGGTGGAGGAATTGTGGCTTTGTGAGTGGGCTGTTTGTGAGGGAGTTGCCTGCCCAGGCACAAGTTCGGGTGTGTGCGCATGTGCGTGCGTGTATGTGTGCTTGTGCAAGCGGCCACCTGAGCATGCCTCTTTGCCGGGGATCGTGTGTGTCTGCGCAGTGTGTGTGAGTTGGCTTGCCTATGTGAGTGTGTGGCAAGTATGCATGCCTGTGTACCGGAGTCCATGTGTCTTGGTGTGTGTTTTGAGAGTGTGTGTTTGCAGGGTCACGGGTGTGTGTGCTTGGGGCACCACGTGTGTGTGTCAGTGTGTAGGGAGCCTGGGGTTCTATGTGCTTCATTTGCATGTTTGCATGCCCACATATATGTTGATGTGTATGTCCAAGTGTGGATGCTTGTGTACCATAGACCTGGTGAGTTGGTGGGTGTTGCCTGAGTGTGTGTGGGCACACAGATGGGTTGTGTTTGTGTGTGTGTGTGTGTGTGCACACGTATGGGCCTAAATGCATATAACTCTGTGTGGGAACCGGGTGTGTTTATATTTCATGCGAATGTGTGTTTGCATGCGTCGTATGTTGCTATGTGTGTGGCCAAGTGTGCGTTACTGTGTGTTGGTGACATTGTGTACTTCCCAGTGTTGTGTTTGTGTGTGTCTTTCATGTTAACGTCTGTGTGTGTTCCTGGCAAGTGTGCATGTCTGTGTACTGGAGATCAAATATTTTGGGTGTGTTTTTCCTGAGTGTGTCTTTGCCCATGGGCGTGGGTTGGTCGGGTTGGGTGGCCAATGTGCATGCCTGTGTGCGGGGACCGTGTGTGTGTTGCGTGGTGTGTGTGTTTCCATGCGAGGAGAAACTTGTCTGGCTTTCTGTGCTATTCTATGGGTGTAATGTGTGTGTGTGTGTTTTCAGGCGCACCTGGGTGTGTGACTTTCTTCGGGGTCCGTATGTATGGAAGTGTTCCAGAGACCTTCCGTGTGAGTGTTGAATGTATGTGTGCTTACATGTGCAAGTGTGTCTGTTGTGTGCCTGTGTCTTTGCAGGCCTTAGGGGATTGTGTGTGTGAGTGTGCATGTGCATGCACACGCGTGTGCACATTCTGTAACCACCTGTTCATGCCAATGTGTTGGAAATGGTTTGCATGGTTGGTGTGTATGTGTTGCCTGAGCACGTGTGCGTGTATTTGGGTGGTCATGTTCGCACACCTGGGTGCGTAAAAAACGTGTGTGTGGGCGCTGCAGGTATGTGTGTTGGCATGAGCTCTTTTGTGTGTGCGTGTCCATGGGTGCGGGACCAGCCTTGTATGCCTGTGTACTGAAGACCGTGTGTGTTCCTTGAGTGTCTTTCTGCTGTACAGTCCCTGTAAGTGAGTGTGTTTCTGTGTGTATATGAATGTGTGTGTGTGTTGTTCCGGGGCCAATGGTGTAGTCTTCTGTATTGGATAACATGTGTGTATGCTGTGGGTGTGGAATAGCATGTGCAAAAGTGTGGGTGTGTGTATTGAGAAGTTCAACGCACAGGCCTGTGAGACAGAGACTGTGTGGGGTGCGTGAGGGCATCTGCGTGAGCACGTGCATGTGTGTGTGTTGGTGTGGCTCAGTGTGAATTCCTGTGCGACGAAGACCATGTGTTTGTGTTCTGTGTGTGTATCCTTATGGCATGTGTGTGTGTGCATGTGTTTGGGTGAGGGCCAGTTTTATATGCCTGTGTGGCAAATATCGTAGTAACTTGTTTCATGTGTGTGTGCGTGAGTTCCTGGGTGGAGGGGGCTGTGTGTGATAGTGCCGGGTCACGCGTGTATGGCTGTGCAAGTCTTCTGTGAGTGTTGCACGACTGTTTGCCAGCACAGGTGTCTATGTTTGCATGGGCACGTACGCATGCCTGTGTGAAGGACGCGTGTGTTTGTGTGTGATGGGTTCTGAGGGTGTGTGCATGCACAGGTGTGTGTGCAAGTGGGTGTGTGCAGCCACATGCATGCCTGTGGGGTGCAGATTGTGTTTGTGTGTGTGTGTGCGTGCGTGTGCGCGTGTGACACAGAGAGAGAGGGAGAGAGAGCGGTACCTGTCTGTATGGGTTTGTGTCTGTGCGTATGCCTGCGGCCATCTTCATTCCCGTGTGTCGAGCCCGGGAATGTGTGTGTGTGTGTGTGTGTGTCGTGTGCATGTGTTTGCATGACCTCGTGAGTGTGTGTTGCCTGTCTCTGTGTGTTTGCAGGCACGTGTGACTGTGAGTGTGTGTGGCCACTGGCCCATGCCTTTGTGTCGAGACCATATGCATTTGTGTCGTGTGTCCACACGTTTGCATGTGCACACGTGTGTATGAGAGTGTGTGTAGGCCCCAGTCAGTGAAGGAGAGGGACTGCGGGATTTCCAGCTCGGCTGATGATGGATAAAGGGGCAATAGGCTGAGGGCAGCCACGTCCCTGTGGACACACAGGCCTCGTGTGCATTCCATGGTTCTTCAGGGGTCTGTCTCACCTGTCGATGCACAGACGCACTGGGGTCAAGGCAAAGAGGGAGGGGCTGGAGTTGTCAGGTGGGAGTGAGGCACACTACACATCTGTGCTGATTGCACAGATGGTTCCAGGTGTGGGAAATAGCTAGGGGTTTCAGTCTCCTCCCAGGCCGCACACCTCTTGTTGTGTGGCCCCTCTCATGTTCCCTCCCCGACAAGGGCAATGCCAGACGTCTTTCATTGCAAGAAAGTCACCCGGGAGTGGGAGTGGACGTGGACAGCATCCACGAGATGGGCAAACAGATGAAAATCATGGTCCAAAGCCTGTGGGGGCGCATATGATATCCAAGCAGGTGGAAACATGTGGAGACCCGGTCAGGGACTATACCTGTATAATTCTTCATGCTTCTCCTGACTGAGACGGGGGGAGGGGGCGTGTCCCAAGACCCTTTTGTCAGTGATGCCTGTAGAGACAGGCTGGCATTGGCACCAGACCAACAGCCCCACCCCTAATTTTCTGGCCTGAAACCACACTTGGGCATCTCTCACCTCATTTGTGGGCCAGCTCTGGGTATGTGATGGCCCGGCTTGATGATCCGCTCACAGCCTGACCTGGCTGGGCCCAGAGCGGGGTAGGCTAGGGAGGATACCTTCCCCTCTGCAGGCCAGACGAGCCGGGAACCCCCTCCTGGGACATTCTTGGCTTTGGAAACATGCAAAGGAAGACGCTCCGTCTCCGGAGGGCCAGGCTTTTTTGCTGCTTGTCGCCTGGGTGCCGTCCTCAGCTCCTTGCCGCCTGGCTTTCCAAAGAGTGGGCACTGAGGTCACCGAGCCGGCGGACAGGATCCACCCACCACCCTCTCCACAGTGTTGGTCCAGACTTCCTCTTCATGGAGGGGCATCTGGGTCTCCTTTCCTGTATGGCTCCGGGGACGGCATGCGTCCCTCTGTCCTCCATGCCAAACAGACACTGCGTGTCTGTGTGAGTGTGTGAGCTGTGTTCGTGTGCGCAGCCGGCTTGGCACCCTTTCGAGGGTCACCGGCGTGGCTGCCGGTCCCAGAGCGGGAGAGGGCTTTGATTTCCTGGGAGAGGAGCTGCTCCGAGATGCATCTGCATCTTCTGTCCGGAATTCTTTACGTCCCAGAGGCCGTGTGGCCACAGGGGTCAGAGAAATTGCGCCAGAACACAAAGTCTGAGAGGAGGATGGAGAGGAGAGCGTGAGGAAAGGACAGGCGGACCGGTGGAGTGAATGCTCTTCGTCGCTTTCCTCCTGGCCAGCAGAGGGCATGCACGGGGACAAAATGTAGCGGCATATTTCCCCCGAGGTGGCAGACGGCTTCGGGGCCTCTGTGTCCCGGAATGGCACTATGAATACTCCAGGGCCAGGGCTGACCGTTTCCACGCACCCTGGTCCAGGCTTCCCGGGCGTGCACACAGTGTCCCGAGTCTTACAGGAGTCTATTAGGGAAGGGCGAGGGACAGCTTCGCCTTGTCGATACACAATCCAGGCAGAGGGCGCGCCCGACGAGGCCGCGGGAGGCGAGCATGCAGGGAGGTGGGTTGGGAGTGGTGTTGGGGGGGCGGCGTGGGCGTGGGAGGAGGGGTTCGGTGCCGCTGGGAGCCCGAGGCCACCGCGGAGGAGGCACGCAGGCAGGCTCCCTGGCTGGCTGGCTGGCTCGGGTGGGGGGGAGGAGCGGGGCCGCCGGCGGGCACGCCCTCCGCTGTGCCACTGATTGGACCCGGGGCACGGGCCGCGTCCTGGGTGTGGCTCCGGGGACTCCGTCCCGCTAAGGCCGCATGCGTGCCCTGTCCACCTCTTCCCCTTGGACGCCTGGTCCCAGGCCCTTGTGCGCATGCGTCCCAGAGTCCAGCGGCCTCCAGGAGGAGACTGCTATCGGTTGCCACCCCTGGGCGCCAGAGCTCCACTTGCCGAGACGCCTGCGGAGGCCTGTGCTCACAACTGCAGCCCTTCCCTGCACAGCTGCCCCAGCAAGGCTGGGTCAGGGCTGGCGAGGCAGGGTCGGGGGATGCAGGGCGGTCCCCAGAATGCTGGACCCCCCTCCGTCGGGGAAGGGGCCATTCATGAGGCAGCTGTGCTAGGGGATAAAGCCCCTGGGGTGCCCCGGGGACGTTGAAGGCCCTAGGTGTGGGGATGGCAGACGAGGCTGTGCGGGAAGGGGAGGAGCGTTGGGAGACAGTGGATGCCATCCTGGTGCTGGAGCTGGTCATAGTGGTGGGTGACCTAAGGTTGGTGCTGCAACTTGCCGTGTTGCAGGGTAGGACGTAGACGACGAGGAGTACATGGAGGACACGGAGGATGTAGATGAGCCTGGGGAGGTTTAGGTGTCAGAGGAGGAGGGAGAGGGTGTTGGTATGTAAGGGGAGGCTGAGGAGGAGGAGGAGGAGGAGGCTGACAAGTCTGTGGACGATGAGGGGGAGGACTCTTAGAGCCTTAGCAGGAGCAGGGGGAGGAGGAGGAGGATGTGGACAGGGAGGAGGAGGGGGAGGCTGAGGATGTTGAGAAAGAGGAGGCTGAGGAGGTTGAGCAGGAGCCAAGGGAGAAGGAGAAGACTGAGGAAGAGGAGGAGGTGGAGGGGCCTGAAGAGGCTGAGGAAGAGGAGGGGGAGGAACAGGCTGAGGAGCAGGCTGTTGCAGAGGCTGAGGTGGGGGAGGCTAAGGAGGAGCATGTTGGAGAGGAGGTGACTGACGAAGAGGAGGCTGGGGAGTGCGAGGAGCCTGAGGAGGGAGAGGAGGCTGAAGAGGCTGAGCACGAGGACGAGAGGGAGGAGGGCCAGAAGGAGGTTAAGCGGCGCAGGAGCTGCAGGAGAAGCGGAAAGGGGAAGAACAGCCAGAGGGGCGGTGAGGTCCGATCCCATCCTCGCTTGAGGCTCTAGAAGCCCTGCAGTCAGAGCTGGAGCCCGTGAAGAAACAAGCCAGCAGGTCCTACTCTGGGCTCAGGCTCAGGTTTTGTCGGAGGTGGCAGCATCACCTGGAACACCGAAGCGCCCTTATGCGGGGCATCCCTGGCTTCTGGGCCAAGGCTATATCCTTGACGCTGTCATGGAGGGACCCCGATGTGGCCGGGCTAGAGCAACAGGATCCGAAGGGAGGGGGCCGTTGAATATCAAAATACATCCGTTGCTGAGCGCCCCACCCCCAGCTGCACCCCCAGCCCGCCGTGTTGTGGGGGTCATGCCCTGGTGATCCCGACAGCCTCAACATCGTCTTTCTCAGTGTGGGTGGGGGCTGGAATTCTCAGGGTGCCCTTGATGTCACAAGAGGCACTGGAAGTCCAGTGGCGAGTAGGAGCAGAGGTCCAGCTCAGATTTAGGCATTAGGAGCTGCATCAGGGCGTTGTCCCAGATAATGGCTCCAGTTAAAGCTCGGGTTCCCCTGGGGTAACGCGGCAGGCACACGGGTGTGAGTGCCCAACTCGTCCGCCTGAGGCAGGAATGTGTGCTTATCTGGAGATGAGCTGGTTGTGTCTGGCTGTCATGCACACTTGACTAGGCTTCCCGTTGCTACACACGTGTCCTGAGTCTTACAGGAATCTATTTGGGAAGGGCGAGGGAAAGCTTCCCATTGTCGGTACAAAATCCAGGTAGAGGGCACGCCCACCGGGGTCGCGGGTACAGATTACGCCAGTGTTGTGGGTGTGGGTTAGGTTGCATCGTGGGAGTGGGTGTGTGAGGGTCATTCGGTGCGGGTGGGAGGCCGAGGCCATCCCAGAGGGGTCACAGTGTCTGGCTTCCTGGCTGGCTGGCTGGCTCTCACTGGGGGGATGGGTGAGGCAGGCTACGGCCACGATCACCCCCTTGCCACTGGGTGGTCCCGGGGTCTGGTCAGCATCCTGGGTTTGGCCATGGGGTTCCATCCAGCCAAGGCCATGTACCGGGAGCTCACACATCCCGTGAGCCAGAAGCCACCTGGCACCAAACTAGTGTGTGCTAGCATCCCTTAGGCGCACAGCCTCGGATAGATGCTTGACTCTAGGCCTGGGCACCAGATCTCCACCTGCCAGCTGGTTGCAGAAGCCGCATTTTCACACGTGCAGCTCCTTCCCTCTGCTGATGCCGTGGCTGGTTGTCAAGGCTCAGCTCCACGTCCAAATGGAGAACAAGGTGTGGTCTGGGGCACCCCGGGCTGCCCCAGAATCCTGGACCACCTTAGTCCGCAGAGGGTGTCGTGGGGAGGCAGGGGTGACTGGGAGGCAGGCGCCTGAGGTGAGGTGGGGGTGCTGAAGGCCCTAAGTTAGGGGGAATATTGGCACAGGATGTGCAGGAGGCTGACGCCCGACAGCGCAGAGGCGAGTCTGGCCCAGGGAGGGGTTGGTCATCGTGGCAGCGGATATATGGCAGTTGTGGAGGTTGTGGTGGCGGAAGAGGTATAGGGGGCGTGAGCCGAGCAGGATGAGAAGCAGCAGGAGCTGCCGCCAGAAGAGCCAGTGCTGGTTCCCTAGACAGCCGGGCTCCCTTGTCCCATCCCGCTCCTGTACTGAGAATTCCCCACTTCCCTCCGTGTTCCCGACCACCCCGTGGCCTCCCACAGCCACACGGCCATTCTTGGGAATGGCACTGGGCCATGGGCTGGAGGCTCCTGGGTCTCTAGGGGAGGAGGAACAGTATCCCACGAGGACAGAAGAAGCCATATCCCACCTTGGCTATCCTTGGCATTATGCAATTTCACGAATCCCTAACGTGTGTGTGTGTGTGTGTGTGTGTGTGTGTGTGTGTGTGTGTGTGTGTGTGCGCATGCTTGGGGCATGGCAGCTGTGTGGACATGGACAGCGCAGAGCATCAGAGTCTGACCTACCAGAAGAAGTCGAGGAGGCGTTTCACCACTGTGAGAGATGGGTGGATGAGTCTATGTGGTGCTCTGCCTGCACAGGACAGAAATGGGGGAAAGGATCACCAGTGGCAGCTCTACAGAATATCCAGCACGTATCTGAAGGGACAGGAAAGGAGACATAAACAAGTTTAAAAGGGCTTTGCATCTGTGTGTTGGTTTGTCCTTTGAGCCAGGACATGGTGAGGAGGCAGTCTGCCTGGTGGGACCCTCCAACCCCCGACGTGTGGGATTGCTGTGTGGCACTGATGTTCAGCATGGGGGCAGGGCAGGGCAGGGCATGGTCTGAGAACAACCAAGGCAGGCTCTAGGAGGAGGGAGGAAAAGGCAGACCTCTGTTCATGGGTGCTTTATCCTTCAGGGCCGGGCACACAAGTGGGGAAAGGTCCTGGTGAGCGGGGCCCTCGTGGCCTGGTGGCTCCCAGTGCTGGCGTGTTGACACCACTTAGGGAGCTTGGCCCAGTACCCTTGCTCCTGGAAGCGGGCACTGCACTGCTGTGTTGTGCTCCCATGCGTTTGTCCGGTCATGAGCACCACAAAACCCACGTGTCCTGGGATAACAAAGAGGAGGCCATACCTCAAGGTCCCTGTGGAAATTTGCCGTCCCGCGCCACAAAACCCGCCCACAGGGGACGGTTCCAAGGATGTGTGAGGGAAGTCAGGTGTGAGTGGTGGAAGGCATTGTGGTTTATGAGTGGGCTGTGTGTGAGGGAGGTCTGCGTGTCTGTGTGTGCTTGCACGTGTGGGCGTATGAGCATGCCTCTGTGCTGGGGATCATGTTGTTTGTGTGGTATGTGTGACTTTGCATGTTCACGTGTGAGTGTGGCAAGAGTGCATGCCTGTGGACTGGAGACCATGTGTCTTGGTAGGTTTTGGGAGTGTGTGTTTGCTGGTGCACGGATGTGGGTGTTTGCGAGGCCACATGTGTTTGCCACTCTGTCAGGACCCTGGGTGTTTTTGTGTTGCGTGTTAGCATGCCCACGTACGTGTTGGTGTGTGTGGCCAAGTGTGCATGCTTGTGTGCCACAGAACTTGTGATTTGGCAGGTGTTCCGTGAGTGTGTGTTTGCATATGGATGGGCGTGTGTGCATGTGTGCGACCAATTGCACATGCCTGTGTGCGAGCACCATGTGTGTTTCTATTTCATGTGTGTGTGTGTGTTTGCATGCATATGAGTGTATGTGTATGGCCCTGTGTGCGTGCCTGTGTGCTGGCGATAGTATGTGCTTCCCAGTGTTGTGTGAGTGTGTGTTTGTGTTTCTTGTGCACATCAGTGTGTGTTCCTGTCAAGTGTGCATGCCTGTGCACTGGAGATCATATGTGTTGGGTGTGTGATATCTGAGGGTGTCTTTGCCCACGCACGGTCGTCTGTGCTTGGGCGGACAACTGTGAGTGCCTGTGTGCGGGGACCGTGTGTGTTGCATGGTGTGTGTGTTTCCCAGTCCACGTGAACCTGTGTGTGCATGTGAAAGGATTCTGCCTGGCTGTATGTGCTAGTCCATGGGTGTATGGCGTGTGTGTGTGTTTTCAGGCGCACCTGGGTGTGTGACTTTCTACAGGGCTAAGTATGTATTGATGTGTGCCAGAAAACTCCCGTGTGAGTGTTGAGTGTATGTGTGCTCACATTCACAAGGGTGTCCTTTGTGTGTCTGTGTGTTTGCAGGTCTTTCCCTGTTTGTGTGTGTATATGTGGGGGGTGTGCGCATGTCTTTAGCCACCTCTTTATGCCTCTGTGTAGCTATTTCATCTCCAGCCATCAGTGGGTCCTTGACTTACAGCAGATTGTGAGGCATCCCCAGATGTCAACCATGATAAGTAAGCACGATGAAGGCCTCATTGGCTACATGGCGGATTTGAAGGTCTGGCCCAGCAGACTGAATTTGGGGTGGGGGACGGGAGAGTGGAGCATGCCGACATGATCCATCCCCGAAGTCAGGACGGGGAGGTCCTGCTGGACATAGATTTCACCCCGTCTCCCCCACTCTGCCACCGGCAGGTGGAGGAATTCAGGTTTCCTGTGATTGCTGCAAGATCCTTCTCTTCTTTCACAAGAACCCCTATTTCCGGAAAGGAGTCATTGTGAAGGATTATGTCCTCAGCACTGCTGGTAAGAGGCTTCCACTTGGATGGGCGAACACAGGTGCAGGAGGGAGGGTCGAACCCGTTTCTTTACCCGGCGCCTTCTCCCATCCTCATCTTCCAGCTGGGCACGGGCCATCCAAATCCATTCCCATCCAGTGGCACCAGGATTATGAACAGGAGGCCTACAGTGGCAGGCCCACAACACCAGTCTTAACTTCTTCAACTGGTTGTCTGACCACAGCTTTGCTGGGTCTAGCTGGATAGCTGAGGTGGGGCCCTGTGACAAACAGTGGGAAGGACCCCGCTGGGGATCATCATGGACGACCTGTGGCCCAACCCCCTGCAGTACTACATGAGGAAGAAGGCGGCCCCAGGAAAGGGAACCGAGAGGAGGACAGATGAGGGGCCCGGGGTGTGGGTGCTGAAATGTGCGCCGTGGGGCTCCGTGGGACCTGGGCTCCAACAACAGAGACACAGAGGCTCCGAGGAACTCTCCGACACAGGGAACCTGGGTCAAAAGTGCATCCCTGAGACAGGGAGACTGGACAAGTGCAGTGCCAAATGGCTTCTGCATGGGGAATTTTTTTTAAAATTTTTTTATTGTTATGTTAATCACCATATATTACATCATTAGTTTTTGGTGCAGTGTTCCATGATTCATTGTTTGTTCATAACACCCAGTGCTCCATGCAGAATGTGCCCTCCTCAATGCCCATCACCAGGCTAACCCATCCCCCTACCCCCCTCCCCTCTAGAACCCTCAGTTTGTTTTTCAGAGTCCATCATCTCTCATGGTTCGTCTCCCCCTCTGACATACTCCTGCATGGGGAATTTTGAGGCAGGCGGGTCCAGGCTGCGTCCATGAGCAGAGCTGGAGAGTCAAAGCCAGCTGCACTTGGAGGAACTGTCATTCTGGGGCCATGAACCCAACCCCCAGGTCTCCTAGCACCACCTTACACTTGGCCCCACTGAAGCTGCCTCCCGCCATGCTTGCCACAGATGTCTGGCTATCCTGGCACAAAGGCTTACCCCACCAACCCGTCACCCTCTGTCTGTGTTGGTCTGGACACCACAGTTGACCCCTTCATTTCCATAGGCAGCTCCTCTCCCCCTGCCCCCAGGCACGCCGAGAGCAGTGTCCAGCGTGCACAGATTAGTTGAATACGTGGGTGGAGGAAAGGTAAGGCGATCACAGTCAGCGGCAGGTAGCAGCATGGGAGAGTGACTGCCGTTCCCAGAGAGGGCCTTCAAACACTAAAGCAACCTATGGCCTGGAGAGTGTACACAATGGTCTCCTGTGTGCCTGTGTGCACATGGTCTGTGTGTCTGTGTGTCTGTCCCTCCCAGGCAGCTTCATGAATTTGAGATGAATATGAGGGAGTGTCGCACTTGACCGAAGCCAGTCCAAAAGCGTCAGATGGATCCGAAGGGTCGGGCCGGTTCCTCTGCATGGGAAGTAATAAACGACTGGTGCCAGGGCGACTTATAGAGCAGATTGTGGCCCCAGGAGCCCTGGAAAATACTGAAAAATTGAAAACAAGGTCAAGTGTGTGTGTTTGTGTGTGTATGTGCACGTGCATGCGTGGGCTCGGGTGCGCATGCTCCATTTTGTGGAAGCGGTCAGGGAGTGCCTGAGCACATCGGCCTATTGTGGGTGTTTGACCTCTCTGCCTGGGCATCGCCAGCCCGTGGAATGGCTGGGCCTGTACTCTTGCCAAGAGGGCTAGGTCACACTCGCTTGGGGACTGCATTCCATGGGGAAGAGTTCCTTCACCTGGGGGTTGGAGGTGCTGGGCAGGGGGCCTGGTGTGGGGTGGAGAGCCCTTCCCCCAAGGGCTCATGGCCCTGGCCATGGCCCTGCAGCTGCCCTCCACCCAGTGTTCCTCCACACCAGCCAAGCTCCACCAGCTGGAGTAAGGATATGACCTGGGCCCAGAAACCACGGTTGCACAGAATGATGGCCCTCTGGCAAACCAGGTGAGAGCTTCGTTTCTGATTCATCCTGCACTTGAGCCGCAAGTAGGCCCTGGTAGCCAGGGCATCCAATGAGCCGAGTGCTAACAATCAACAGTGGGGCACGTGGGTCCCTGGCCCTCTCGTGACCTGGCTCATCCTGCAGCAGTTCCTGCAGCTTCTTGTCTTGGGGAAACCTGAGTTCCTCCACCTGCCTTGGCAGATAAGGGGAGACGGGGGTGAAATCTCTGTTCAGCAGAACCTCCCAGTGCTGAATTCAGAGACGGATCCCTTGGGAAAGCTAACCCCTCCCGTCCCCACCCCTGCCTCAGTCTGCCGTGCCAGACCTTCAAATCTGCAATGTAGCCAAGGAGGTCTTCATCTTGCTTACTGATCACAGCTGACATCTGGGGGTGGTTCAAAAACTGCTTTAAGACAAGGAACCTCCGAGGACTGGAGATGAAAGAGCTACAACAAAAGAGCAAGTCTGGACAGCAGTGGGGCACTGCCTCCCCTCTGCTCCGAGGGTCACAGTCCCTCCGCAAGGGCTGCATCAATGCCCGCTGGGTCCCCACACGGGATGCTGCACGTCTCTGCACTCACACAGGGGGCTGTGCATCCTCCGAGACACCCCTTCCGCCCAACGCCCCCGTCCCCATCTCATCCTCCTGTACTGACAAGCCAGACACAACCAGCTCGTCTCCGGACAAGCACACAGTCCTGCCTCAGGCTGAGCAGGTGGGCACTCACACCCGTTCGCCACCCGCGTTACCCTGAGGGGAACCTGAAATTTTGCTGGAGTTGTTTTGTGGGAAGACGCCCTGCTGTGCCTCCTAATGCCTAATTCTGAGCTGGACCTCTGCTCCTAATCCCCCATTGGACTTCCAGTGCCTCGTGCGACATCAAGGGCACCCTGAGACCCCCAGGGCCCACCCCCACCCAGAACGATGATGTTGAGGCTGTCGGGATCACCAGGGCATGAGCGTGGCCCCCACACCCCGGCGGGCTGGGGGTGTGGCTGGGGGTGGGGGCGTTCACCAACCGATGTATTTTGATACTCAACGGCCCCCTCCCTTCGGTTCCTCTTGCTCTAGCCCGGCCACATCGGGGTCCCTCCATGACAGTGTCAAGGATACAGCCATGGCCCAGAAGCCAGGGATGCCCCAGATAAGGGCGCTTCGGTGTTCCAGGGGACACTGCCACCTCCGACAAAACCTGAGCCTGAGCCCGGAGTAGGACCTGCTGGCTTGTTTATTCACGGGCTCCAGCTCTGACTGCAGGGCCTCTAGAGCCTCGAGCGGGGACGGGATTGGACCCTGCCGCCCCTCTGGCTGTTCTTCCCCTTTTCTGCTTCTCCTGCAGCTCCTGCACCCCTTCTTCCTCCTTCTGGCCCTCCTCCCTCTGGTGCTCGTGCTCAGCCTCCTCCTCAGCCTCTTGAGCCTCCTCTCCCTCCTCAGGCTCCTCGCACTCCCCAGCCTCCTCTGCCTCAGCCACCTCCTCTCCAACATGCTCCTCCTTAGCCTCCTCCACCTCAGCCTCTTCCACAACAGCCTGCTCCTCAGCCTGTTCCTCCCCCTCCTCTTGCTCAGCCTCTTCAGGCCCCTCCACCTCCTCCTCTTCCTCGGGCTTCTCCTCCTCCCTTGGCTCCTGCTCAGCCTCCTCAGCTTCCTCCTTCTCCGCATGCTCAGGCCCCCCCTCCTCCTCCCTGTCGACATCCTCCTCCTCCTCCCCCTGCTCCTGCTCAGCCACTACAGCCTCGTCGCCCTCTTCCTCCACAGCCTTGTCAGCCTCCTCCTCCTCCTCCTCCCCCTCCCCCTCCTCCTCCGCCTCCTCTCCCTCACCATCCCCCTCCCCCCCCCTCCTCCGACTCCTCAACCTCCCCAGCCTCGTCTTCCTCCTCCGTGTTAGCCTCGTCTACCTCCTCCGCGGCCTGCTCCGTGTCCTCCTCGTCCTCTCCATCCTCCCCCTCCAACACGGCCAGTTGCAGCACCAACCTCAGGTCAGCCCCCACTAGGACCAGCTCCACCACAAGGATGGCATCCTCTCTCTCCCATCGCTCCTCCCCTTCCCGCACATCCTCGTCTGCCATCCCCACACCTAGGGCCTTCAGCGCCCCCAGCCTGACCCAGGGGCTCTATCCCCGCAAACACCCACCTCGTGACCGGCCCTTTCCCCGACTCTGACGGGTCCAGGATTCTGGGGACTGCCCCGCCTCCCCCGGACCCTGCCGGAGGGAAAGGCTGGACGTGTGAGTGCAGGCCTGCACAAGAGGCTTGGCAGGTGGAGCTCCGGTGCCCAGGGACGGCGCCCAATAACAGTCCCCTCCCAGAGGCCACTGGACTCTGGGACACATGCGCGCAAGGGCCTGGGGCCAGGTGTCCAAGGGGCTGACGTGGCCAGGGCACCCATGCGGCCTTGGCGGAATGGAGTCCCCTAGGCACGCCCAGGACGCTGGCCAGCCCCTGGGTCCAATTAGTGGCACGGCGGTGCTCTTGGCCGCCGCCGCCCTGCCCCTCGAGCCCACCAGATCCAGCCAGCCAGCCAGAAAGCCCTCTGGTGCACTTCATCAGGGTTGGCTTCAGGCTCCCAGCCACACCAACCCCATCCATCCCAACACCACCCGCCCCCGAACACCCCCCCACCCCCCCACCCACGCACCTCCCGCGGCCTTGTTGGGCGCACCCTGTGCCTGGATTTTGTACCAAGGTGAATCTGTCCCTCGCCCATCCCGAATAGACTCCTCTAAGACTCGGGACACTGTGTGCGCGCCCGGGAAGCCTGGTCCAGTGTGCGTGGAAATGGTCAGCCCAGGCCCTGTAGTATTCATAGTGCGATTCCAGGAGACAGGGGCCCTGAATCTGTCTCCTTGCTCTGGAGTAAAGTGAGGCTACAGTTTTACCCAGCGCATGACCTTTTCTGGTCAGGAGACGAGCAACGAAGAGAGAGCTGTCCACCGGTCTGCCTGTCCTTTCCTCACTCTCTCCTCTCCATCCTTTTCTCTGACTTCGGCTTCTGGCGCTCTTTCTCTGACCCCGGTGGCCACATGGCCTCTGGAACCTAAAGGCCTCAGGAAGGAAGATGCAAATGTGCCTTGGAGCAGCTGTTTTCCCCGGAAATCATAGCCCTCTCCCGCTCTGGGACCGGTAGCCAGGCCAGTGACCCTTAAAAGGTGCCAAGCTGGGTGCCCACACAAACACACACTCACACGCTCACACAGACACGCAGTGTGTTTTGCATGGAGGACAGAGGGACGCCCAGCCTCTCTACAGTGTCACATACATGTGGACTTGCAAAAACAACACCCGTGCACATGCAAACACCCCCTCTCCATACACACACCAAGACACATGGTCTTCGGTCCACAGCCATGCACACTTGCCACACACACATGTGCACATGCACACTCACACACACTGCACACGATCCCCAGCACAGAGGTACACTTAGGTGCTGCTGCTTCTCATCCTGCTCGGCTCACGCCCCCTATACCTCTTCCGCCACCACAACCTCCACAACTGCCATATATCCGCTGCCACGATGACCAACCCCTCCCTGGGCCAGACTCGCCTCTGCGCTGTCGGGCGTCAGCCTCCTGCACATCCTGTGCCAATATTCCCCCTAACTTAGGGCCTTCAGCACCCCCACCTCACCTCAGGCGCCTGCCTCCCAGTCACCCCTGCCTCCCCACGACACCCTCTGCGGACTAAGGTGGTCCAGGATTCTGGGGCAGCCCGGGGTACCCCAGACCACACCTTGTTCTCCATTTGGACGTGGAGCTGAGCCTTGGCAACCAGCCACGGCATCAGCAGAGGGAAGGAGCTGCACGTGTGAAAATGCGGCTTCTGCAACCAGCTGGCAGGTGGAGATCTGGTGCCCAGGCCTAGAGTCAAGCATCTATCCGAGGCTGTGCGCCTAAGGGATGCTAGCACACACTAGTTTGGTGCCAGGTGGCTTCTGGCTCACGGGATGTGTGAGCTCCCGGTACATGGCCTTGGCTGGATGGAACCCCATGGCCAAACCCAGGATGCTGACCAGACCCCGGGACCACCCAGTGGCAAGGGGGTGATCGTGGCCGTAGCCTGCCTCACCCATCCCCCCAGTGAGAGCCAGCCAGCCAGCCAGGAAGCCAGACACTGTGACCCCTCTGGGATGGCCTCGGCCTCCCACCCGCACCGAATGACCCTCACACACCCACTCCCACGATGCAACCTAACCCACACCCACAACACTGGCGTAATCTGTACCCGCGACCCCGGTGGGCGTGCCCTCTACCTGGATTTTGTACCGACAATGGGAAGCTTTCCCTCGCCCTTCCCAAATAGATTCCTGTAAGACTCAGGACACGTGTGTAGCAACGGGAAGCCTAGTCAAGTGTGCATGACAGCCAGACACAACCAGCTCATCTCCAGATAAGCACACATTCCTGCCTCAGGCGGACGAGTTGGGCACTCACACCCGTGTGCCTGCCGCGTTACCCCAGGGGAACCCGAGCTTTAACTGGAGCCATTATCTGGGACAACGCCCTGATGCAGCTCCTAATGCCTAAATCTGAGCTGGACCTCTGCTCCTACTTGCCACTGGACTTCCAGTGCCTCTTGTGACATCAAGGGCACCCTGAGAATTCCAGCCCCCACCCACACTGAGAAAGACGATGTTGAGGCTGTCGGGATCACCAGGGCATGACCCCCACAACACGGCGGGCTGGGGGTGCGGCTGGGGGTGGGGCGCTCAGCAACGGATGTATTTTGATATTCAACGGCCCCCTCCCTTCGGATCCTGTTGCTCTAGCCCGGCCACATCGGGGTCCCTCCATGACAGCGTCAAGGATATAGCCTTGGCCCAGAAGCCAGGGATGCCCCGCATAAGGGCGCTTCGGTGTTCCAGGTGATGCTGCCACCTCCGACAAAACCTGAGCCTGAGCCCAGAGTAGGACCTGCTGGCTTGTTTCTTCACGGGCTCCAGCTCTGACTGCAGGGCTTCTAGAGCCTCAAGCGAGGATGGGATCGGACCTCACCGCCCCTCTGGCTGTTCTTCCCCTTTCCGCTTCTCCTGCAGCTCCTGCGCCGCTTAACCTCCTTCTGGCCCTCCTCCCTCTCGTCCTCGTGCTCAGCCTCTTCAGCCTCCTCTCCCTCCTCAGGCTCCTCGCACTCCCCAGCCTCCTCTTCGTCAGTCACCTCCTCTCCAACATGCTCCTCCTTAGCCTCCCCCACCTCAGCCTCTGCAACAGCCTGCTCCTCAGCCTGTTCCTCCTGTACTTAAAAATAAATGAATAAATAAAATAAAGAAGGGGTGCCTGTGTGGCTCAGTCAGTTCAGCATCTGCCGTCACCTCAGGTCATGATCTCAATGTCCTGGGATCGAGTCCCACATCAGACTCCCTGCTCATCGGGGAGCCTGCTTCTCCCTCTCCCTCTGCTTGTGCTTGTCAAATAAATAATGAAATCTTAAAAAAATAAAATAAAAATAAATCTTGTAGAACAAGGTGACTGAAAATATTAAAACTGTCACATATATACACCTAATATGAATGTACATGTATTTACATATATACATTTCTATGTGGGGGTATATATGTATGTCTAAGTATATGTGAACATACAGATTTTATGCATAATAAAAAAAATATAGGGTTGCCTGGATGGCTCAGTCATTAAGTATCTGCCTTCAGCTCGGGTCATGATCCCAGGGTCCTGGGATCGAGCCCCATATTGGGGTCCCTGCTCGGCAGGAAGCCTGCCTCTCCCTCTTCCACTCCCCCTGCTTGTGTTTCCCCTCTCACTATGTCTCTCTCTGTCAAATAAATAAAATCTTTAAAATTAAATAAATAAAATAAAATAAAAAATATATAATAACTCATATATATGTATGTTGTATTTCGTCAGATTTTTAGAGTTTGTTTAAAAAAAAGTCAACATTCAAAAAAAATCAACAATCAAAAATCGTTTATTTTTTTTTATTTTTTTGAAGATTTATTTATTTATTTTGAGAGAGTGAGAATGAGAGAGAGAGAGAGAGAGTACATGAGGTCTGGGAGGGAGAAGCAGGCCCCTTGCCGAGCAGGGAGCCCGATGTGGGACTCGATCCCAGGACTCCAGGATCATGACCTGAGCCGAAGGCAGTCGCTTAACCAACTGAGCCACCCAGGCGCCCCACAATCAAGAGTAGTTTAGAGAATATTGTGTATTAAGGAGGATTATAGAGTTATAGTAAATGAAATGACTTTTGTGTACATTATCAACAGTGATAATCAAAAACTGTGTACATAATAATAAAAGAACAACTGATATATAACATTATTAGAAGATAAAGCAGAATCAATATAGTTTGCTAGGAATTTTGAAGAAATGTTATGAGTAGAGGAAGGTGTTGAATTATATTACATGAATAAATAAAGAAACAAAATTCAAACTATAAGGAACTATATAGGATAGTCAACCCGGCTCAAAAACAAACAGGAAAAAAAAAAAAAAAGGAATTGAAGGGGAAAGCTATTTTAAAAGACTCTTTTTTAATAAAGTATTTTATTTATTTATTTGACAGAGAGAGTGCACAAGCAGGGGGAACTGCAGGCAGGGGGAGAGGGCGAAGTAGACTCCCCACTGAGCAGGGAGCCTGATGTGGGACTTGAACCCAGGCCCCTGAGATCATGACCTGAGCCAAAGGCAGACACCCAGCCGACTGAGCCACCCATGTGCCCCTTAAAGACCCTTAAAGTTATAAAAACCAATAAAAATGTTCAATTCTTATTTGGATTCTATTTCAAAGAAAGCATTAAAATGTTTGCCATTTATAATAAAAAAATAATTTGTGTACACATTATATTTAATGATATTTTAGAGATTATAGTTCATATGCTTTTAGGTCTTCTTCTGATTATGCAATAACCAAATGCCTACAGTTTCCCATTACTTACCTGTGTACTTGGCTTGGTGAACTATATATAATCAAGCTTTTCTCCTGCTCAGAGTCCCCTAAATTTTGGCTTGCCCATTTTGGTCAAGCACTAACATATGAAGGTCAAGACATATTTCCTAACAGCCCATTCTGAGTATCAGCTCAGAAATATTTCCTATTAAAACACCACTATTTTGCTTCCTGCTCATCAATCTGCTTATCCCCCAAGAAGTGGCTATGAGCTCTGTTTATCCCTACCTGTTTTTTACTTATTTTTTATTATTGTTATGTTAATCACCATACATTACATCATTAGTTTTTGATGTAGTGTTCCATGAATCATTGTTTGCGTATAACACCCAGTACTCCATGCAGAACGTGCCCTCTTTAATAACCATCATCAGGCTAACCCATCCCGCTACCCCCTTCCCTCTAGAACACTCAGTTTGTTTTTCAGAGTCCATCGTCTCTCATGGTTCACCTCCCCCTTTGATTTCTTCCCCTTCGTTCTTATCCCTGCCTCTTAAGAAAAGACTTTTTCTACTTGATTTTGAGATACTTGTGGATTCTAACATTGGAGCATTATTATATTAAGCAGTTTTGTGCTTTCTTAAAATGAAGTCTTTACTTACATAAATCCCAATTTGTTTTTTGTTTGTTTTTGCAGTTTTCTGCTGTTTTGTGTTAGAACAAAATGCTGATGGCCTTTTAGTCTTCATCCTCCTGACAGTGCTGCCAAACTTTCAGGACCCAACTTTGGTTTCATGGTTCTTAACTGAAAAGGTATAAAATTACTCTGAGTGGAAGTCCACTCCAGCTGGAAACCTTAAACTGAGTCCCCATGAAGTAAACAGCTTTCCCAAGAAGTTGGAAATGAGCAGATGACATCAAGAAGGGCTCAATTTCTACCCAAGTTACCAGAACAAGCACACACACCACAGGAGCCTCTTATCCTCCAGTACTCACATTTTATCTTTATTTGCTCTTTCATCTCTATTCACTCCAGCATCCCTTTGCTATCCATGTAATTTTTCCCATTACAAATGTAGCTTTCCATAATGACACTTACTTTGCACTATCTCTGGCTCTTCCTGCTCACAATAGCTGCTTTCCCCTTAAAAATTCCTCTGTCCCTCCAAAGATGCCCAAATCTATGGAATGCCTTTACACAACACAGAGCAAAATCTCACAGTCCTACTTCTGATTCCTGTTATTACTTTGTTTCAGGAACCTCCATTTCCCCCCAATCTCCTACACCCATATCAGATTTAAAGGTATCCATTGTGCTGACACTTGAAGGGGGCTTCACATTTTCTCTCTAGACTTTGAAAGTAACCTCCATAAACCTCAATACGTTTTAGAAAGAGCAGTGTATACTTCCACTGTAATATAACCAAGAGTCCTTTCAGACATACAGGCATTTTCAATTACACTGCTTTGCCAATACAAATACTTACAAATGCAATACAGATACACTCTTATAATGGGGGGCAAACATACATATTCCTTGCATTTTTATATTATCTCATATACTCAGATGGCCTGAAGTATAATTTCACCTTTCCTTGAGACTGTGTTCTAAAATCAAAACTTCTAGAAATGTCTCTCCGTAATTAGATAGGATAACATCCATCCAGAGGAATCAGACAAACTCTAAAATACAAATACATGGACAATTATTCTTAGAAGCCCTAAGTAATTGCTAATAAGATGTATCTGCCTACTAATTGGGCTGCCATCTATTATTGTACTGATCCTATTAGTTTCTATGAAATCTTTAACCAGACTGCCTTTTTTTTCTTACTTTAATTACTTGTTTACTTGTGGTTTAAGTTTTCTAGGCACTAGGTTATAAAAAAAAATCTGCAAGACGTATGGCAATTAAAAGTTAGGTACAGAAACCCACCTAAATTGCATATGACCTCTGTTGCTTACCTTGTTTGCAAGAAGCCTTAGGGAAAGAGAATAAGACAGGGACACCTGGGTGGCTGAGCCGGTTAAGCTTCTGCCTTTGGCACAGGTCATGATCCCAGAGTCCTGGGACTGAGCCCCGCTTCAGGCTCCCTGCTCCATGGGAAACCTGCTTCTCCCTCTTTTCTCTGTCCTGCTCTCTGTCAAATAAATAAATAAAATCTTTTTAAAAAAGAAAAAAGAATAAGAGATTGCATGTAAATCTAAAAGAGTTCACTGATCAGGCATAGTATTTATGCACCACCTTTGGAAAGAAGTCCTTTCATCTTCCATGGTCTGATTCAGGAAGTAACCATGACTGTGAGCAATTTTCCAAAATCACCAATATCATCATCATAAAATTCCAAAACCTCAGTGAAGGTCCTTCATAATTGTCTGGCATTGGACATGATTCTGCCTTCATGAGTTGGAGATAGCTGCTATATAATTTTCCTGAAACCACTCTGATGTCTGCCATCGACCACACATTCACACGGCAAACTCGGAAGTTCATTATAATAACCATTACTGTCCTCGTTCTGCCATCTAACACTTTGGGCTTCATGTCCTAGGATTTTCTTCTTTGGCTCCCTTCAAACACAATTGTTGGTTTTACATGCTTTTCCAGCCTTAAGTAATAGTCCGGTTTCATTATATTCCAAGGTAACCTTATCAACAATTGTCAATCTAGCAATACACACCACAGAAGGTATAGCTAGTTTTTGAAGACAACAAGAATATGAAGACAAATGTATGTTCCCCTAAAATGAGTCTGAGATCTCAGGTTGAATCTGGGTGAACTGAACTGGGTTGGGGACTTTTAAAGTGGGTTTAGGGCTGCTTGAGGTGAGAGGGGGATCTTCTTGAAGTTGGTCCCAAGTTCTGTGTTGGGTCTGGGGTCCCCTAATTCCCTATATATCTCTTTGAGTAGAGTTTGATTCCTTTGGAATGGGTTTATGCTCTTCTGGGGTGGGTCTGGCAAATTAAGAATTTGTTCCGGGTTTTCCTGACCTAAAGTCTGGGTCCCTTGATGTATCTGGGGTCTCTGGCATGTTTCCTGAGATGCCCAAATGAATATAGTTTACTGATATGAGTCTGTGATTCCCGATAATAGGTTTGAGGGCTCATGAAATGGTTCTGGATCTCTTGAACTGGAACTTGGGTCTTCTAAGCTGAGGCTAGATCTTTTGCTTTTGTCTGAGCTTAGTTTGCACCCCTTTCTTAAGATTTTATTTAAATTCCAATTAGCATAAAGTAAAATTAGTTTCAAGTATGCAATATAGTGATTCAACACTTCAATACAATGCCTGGTGTTCATCACAAGTGTAATCCTTAATCCTCATCACTGATTTAACCCACCTCCCCTCTGGTACCCATCAGTTCTCTGTAGTTAAGGGTCTGTTGCTTGATTTGCCTCTCTCTCTCTCTTTTTTCCCTATACACATTTTGTTATGTATCCACATATGAGTAAAATCATACTGTATTTGTTTTTATCTGACTGACTTATTTTCCTTAGCATAATACTCTCTAGTTATATTCACATTGTTGCAAATAGCAAGATTTCATTCTTTTTTAATGGCTGATTAATATTTCATTCTACATGTATACCATGTATCCTTTATCCATTTATCAGCAGATGGGCACTGAGCTGTTTCCATTATTTGGCTAATATTGATAAACATCATGGTGCTTGCATTCTTTGAATTAGTGTTTTTGTATTCTTTGGGTAAATTCCCAGTAGTGTGATTGTTGGATCATTGGGTAGTTCAATGTTTAATTTTTTGGGGAACCTCCACACTGTTTTCCAGAGTGCACCACTTTGCATTCCCAGCAACAGTGTAAGAGGGTCCCCCTTCCTCTACATCCTTGCCAGCATCTGTTGTTTCCTGTATGATTACTTTTAGCCATTCTGACTAGTGTGAGGTGGTATCTCATTGTTGTTTTGATTTGTATTTCCATGATGATGAAGGATGTTGAGCATCTTTTCATATACCTAGTGGCCATTTGGATGTCTTCTTTGGGAAATGGCTATTAATGTCTTCTACCCATTTCTTAACTGGGTTATTTGGTTTTTGGGTTTTGAGTTTAATAATTTTTTTATAGATTTTGAATAGCAACCCTTATCAGTTATGTCACTTGCAAGTATCTTCCCCTATTCCATAGGTTGAATTTTTAAATTTTTATTTATTTATTTTCCAGAGAGAGAGAGAGCACAGCAGGGGCAGTGGTAGGTAGAGCAGAACAGGCTCCCCAATGAGCAGGGAACCCGATATAGGGCTCAATCACAGGACCCCAGGATCTGAGGTGAAAGCCTATGCTTAACTGACTGTGACCCCCAGTGTTCCCAGGTTGACTTTTAGTTTGATTGTTTCCATCACTGTAGATAAGTTTTCTATTTTGAGGCACTGGGTGGCTCAGTTGTTAAGTGTCTGCCTTCAGCTCAGGTCAGGATCCGAGGGTCCTGGGATCTAGCCCCGCATCGGGCTCCCTGCTCAGTGTGAAGCCTGCCTCTCCCTCTCCCACTCCCCCTGCTTGTGTTCCTGCTCTCGCTATCTCTCTCTCTGTCAAATAAATAAATAAAATCTTTTAAAAAAAAGAAGTTTCCTATTTTGATGAAATCCCAGTAGCTTATTTTTCTTTTGTGTCCCTTGCCTCAGATACATACCTAGAAAGAAGTTGCTTCAGCCAATATCATGGAGGTTGCTTCCTGTGTTCTTCTCAAGGATTTTCATGGTTTCCTGTCTCACATTTAGGTCTTTTGAATCAATTTTGAATTTATTTTTGTGTGTGGTGTCAAAAGTGGTCTAGTTTCATTCTTTTGCATGTTGCTGTCCAGTCTCCCCAACACCATTTGTTGAAGAGCCTGTCTTTTTTCCATTGGATATTTTTTCCTGCTTTGTCAAAGATTAATTGACCGTATAGTTGTGGATTCATTTCTGGGATTTCTGTTTTTTTCTATTGATCTATGTGTCTTTTTGTGCCAGTACCACACTGTCTTAAGCACTTCAGCTTCGTAATATAATTGATGGTTGGAATTGTGATGCCTCCAGCTTTGCTTTTCTTTTGAAAGTTTGCTTTGGCTATTCAGGGTCTTTTGTGGTTCCATACAAATTTCAGGAGTGTTTCTTCTCGCTCTGTGAAAAATGCTGGTGGTATTTTTATAGCAATTGCCTTGTATGTGTAGATTGGTTGGGTAGTATAGATGTTTTCACAATATTCTCCCAATCTTTGAGCGTGGAATTGTTTCCCATTTCTTTGTGACATCTTCAGTTTCTTTCATCAGTGCTTTTAGTTTTCAGGATACAGATCTTTTACCTCTAGGGTTAGATTTATTCCTAGGTATCTTATGGGTTTTGGTGCAATTGTAAATGGAATGGATTCCTTATCTTGGGGTTGGCCTGCTTTCTTTTTTTAGATTTATTTGTGTATGTATATATGTATGTATGTATGTATGTATGTATGTATTTGACAAGTGAGGAGGGAAGGCAGAGAGGGAGAGAGAATTCCAAGCAGACTTCCCACTGAGCCTGATGTGGGGCTCAGTCTCACAGTCCATGAGACCATGACCTGAGCTGATATCAAGAGTTGGACACTTAACCAACTGAGCCACTCAGGTGTCCTTGTACTGCTTTTACGGATGTTGCTGGAAATTTTCTGTGCCTCCTTAATGCGGATGTCTGTTTCCCACATTAGGGAAATCTTCAGCTATGGTTTCCTCAAATAAATTTTCTGCTCCCTTTTCTCTCTTGTCTTTTTCTGGGTCTTCAATAATATAAATTTAATTATGTTTGATGGAGTCACTGAGTTCCTTAAGTCTATTCTCCTCTTCCATTATTCTTCTTTCTCTCATTTGTTCAGCTTCATTATTTCCACAACATTGTCCTTCATATAGTTTATTTGTTCCTTTGCTTCTTCCATCTTTGTGTTCTTTCTGTCCAGTCTGTTTACAATGCCGTTTATTGTATTCTTCATCTATGATTCTTTTTTAACTGTTTTATCTCTGTGGTCCTTACCTCCCTGAAGTCTTTCACTCTTTTTCATGCCCAGAGAGTGTCCTTATGATTGTTGCTTTAAATTTTCCATGAGGCCTGTTACTCATATCTGTTTCACTAAGATCTCTGGTTGTGGCCTTACCCTGTTCTTTCATTTGGGACAGAATTTTCTGCCTTCTCATTTTGTCTGTGTCTCTCTCTTCTCTGTATTAGAAAAGCCTTTAATGTCTCTTGGTCCTGAGAATAATGGCTTTATTAAGACAAGGTAGTTCCAGGGCCTGTCATTTCAGGGAGCGTCCCTGCTGTGTGCTGCATGCACTCTGCTGTGTATCTTGGCTGCACTGCCCTTCAGACCAGTTGTCTGCAGAGGCTCTTCTTGGCTGCAGTGGGTAGTGTTTTGTCCCTGGCCAGAATGTGGTGAGTTTTAACCACAATTCAACCATATTTTTTTTTCTGCTTTTGAAATAAGACCTGATAGTACTTCCACCAGAACTTAGGCCCCGCAGAACTCTCTTGTTGGAAGACATGGCGTAGGCAGGGGTTTGTGCTGATCTTCTTGGGAAGGGGAGCACCATGCTGGGACTGAGGCAAGCTTGACTGAAAAAAAAAAAAAAAAAGAAAAGTTTGAGAGGGAGGGCAGGACCACCAGAGTGCATGGTGTGGGGCTTGATGTAAGCAAGTTAGGCAACCAGTTTGGGTGCTGTGTTGCTTCCTATAGGGGTCTCTGTGTTTATGCTGAGGGGCAGGGAAGGGAAATGGCACCTGCCAGCTCCTTTATTCCCAGAGATGCGTCTCAATGAATGCTGCCTCACTGAGACATGCTCCAAAAAGAGCAAATTAGTCTCCCCACTTAATGTTGTTTTGGTCTTCATCATGGTGGTCTGAACCCTAAGAAGAGAACAGAAGTTTCTAGGAAGTGAGTTTTGTTCCCCTAATAAGAGAATTGACCCTTTGTGGTAAGCAATTATGATATTGGGTTATGTCTGAACAATCTGAGGTGGATCTTGGACTTATAAACTGAGTCCTAGACCCCAAACTTTAGTCTAAGTCTTCCTGATTTGGATTTGTGGTGTCTGAGTTGGATGTAGAACTCTTGGCATATTGTCTGGGGATTCATAAGCTGAATCTAGGTCTCTAGAAGAGGATGTGGTGACTCATTGAGGTGGATGCTGGGTCTTTTTAGATGAATTGTAATCCATTGAATTGGGTTTGGGGCAAGCTGGGGTATTGTCTACAAAGGCGTAAGTTGTGTTTGAGTGGATATGGGATCACTGGATTATTCTGAGGAGATGCATGAGCTGAGGCTTTGTGCTTCAACATGGGTCTAGGGTCCCAAAAGTTGATTCATGGGCTCCTGAGTTATATATGGAGCCCCTTGGTGTGTCTGGGGGTGACTTATATAAGTGTGAGGACACTGCAATTGTTAGAATTGAGTTAGATGTAAGGTCGTTCATCTAAATCTGGGTCGTCTGTGCTGAGGTCTTTTGACATAGGCCTCGGACACCATAAAATGGATCCACAGTATCTTGATCTGAGTTTTGGAACCCTTGGGTGGATTTGTTATCACCTTTGGTAGGTGTAGAGTTCTGGATGTGGGTATGGGGCCCTAAGGAGGGTATCTGGTATCCAGTTTGGGGTCTTGGGCCCCAAGTAGGTCTGGGGACCCCTGAGTATATATGGGTCTTTTAATACCATTTTGGGGTCTAGTTAGGTAGATCTGGGTGCCCTAATGTGGGTCCGGGGTTATCTAAGATATTTAGAGTTTCTCCTAATCTTAGTCACAGTGTAGTGTGAGTTTATTTACGCAGATTAAGCTGAAGCTGAATCCTCTGATGTGAATCAGGTGTCCCCTGATACACATTTAACACCTGAGATAGGTGTAGTGTCTCCTGAGTCATATTCATACCTTCAGTTGGATTGGGGCTCCTCTGAGGAGGATCTCGTATCTTCTGAGACAGGTCTGATATCTTCTGAGATAATTCATGGTACTCTGAAGTGGCATTAGGATTCAGGATGTAGAACAGGGATCCTAGAGTTGGGTCTGGGACTCCTTGTGATATTTACTAGGGATGCTTAAGTTGACTTTAGGTCCCTTGAGTTGGGCCTGGGGCACTTGATTTGCTGTCAGGCCCACTGGTATATAGTCTGGGGATAGCTTAAGATAATATCTGGTTTTCTAGGTGGATCTAGGTTCTCTGGAGATGGGTCTGTGGATTTCTGAGGTGTGTCTGGGTTTCCTGAAGTAGGTTTTGGGTCTCATGAGTTGATTCATCTTAAGTAGGTTGTTATTTCCCTGAGGTGGGTCTGGCATTTCCTAAAGTGGTTCCATGGTCTCCAAAGCTCAGTGTTCTGAGAGGTTAGGGTCCTTGTGTAGGTGTAGAACTCATAAGGTGGGTCTCAGTGTGTTGGGGAATTGTTTAGGACAACATGATAAGACTGGATCCTTTGATACAGGTCTAGGACTTCATAATGGGTCTGGGACCCTTAAGTTCATTTTGGGGTTCCCTGTTGTGTTATCTGAAGATGTCTGAGCTGAGAACTGCTCACTGTGGGTCTGGGCATGGGTTTATGGTCCGAAATGACTCTGTAGTTCTTGAGTAGGTTTGGAGGCTCTTGAGCTAAGTATGGATCCCTTAATGTACATTGAGACCCACATGGGTCTAAGACGTGCACAAATATTGTATATGTATGTGAGAATTGACTTTAGATACTCTGAAGTAAGTCTGTCATCCATTGAGGTCAGACTGTGGCATGGGTCTAGGGTCCCAAACGTAGGTGGGTTTTTGGACACCTGTACTGTGTGGGGGCCATATATTATCTTGTTTGAGGATTTTAGCTGACAGTGGGTCCTCTGTGCTGAGACTGTGTCTTCTGTGGAGGGTCTTACATAGCTTGTGCTGAGTGTGGACCTTTTGAGGCACTGGTTAGAGATCCCAGAGTCTATATATGATTAGGTGTGTACAGAATGGATCCCCTGTGGTGTTTCTTAAGTCTCTTTATTTTGTCATAGACTCCCTGAATTTATTTTGGAACCTATGATATCGATCCTGGTCTTCTCGGTGGGTATTGTCTCTTGAGCTGAATCTCAAGAGTCAGGTCTGCATCACATAAGGTGGATTTAGCGTTCCTTGTGTTGAATGTGGTTATGTTGTATTATTTGGAGATGACTGAGCTGAGTGGAGTCCCATCCTGATCCTGTATCCCTTACATGGTAATTTGAACCCCTGTGTTAGCTTTTGTGCCTCCCTACATGGATCCCTGATTTTAGTTTGTAGCCACCTGGTGTGTACTATGAGGTCCTCTCATCTAAATCTGGGTGCCCTGAAAAATATCCGGGTAACCTGTAGTTTTCCTGGTTCCCATAGGTTTTATCTAAGATACCTAGGTAGAATTGGTTCTCTGTGGTGATGTTTGGACTATTGTGGTGGAACTGGGTCTTCCTTTGAGGGTCTGAGACCCCTGTGATGTCATCAGGGAATGCTTTAACCAAATCTGTATCTCATGAACTGGGTCTTGGATCTCTTAACTTGGATTTCTGGTCGCAAACTGATTCTGGATCGCCTGACTTGAATTGGAGAAATCATGGGTGTATTTGGGTTCTTTCATTTGAATGGGATCTCCTATACCTGATCTGGGGAAGCTCTCTGGGGTCCTCAAAGATGTTTGGGTGGTTCCTGAACTGAATTTACATTTCCTGAAATGGATCTGAGGATTTTGTGTATGTCTGAGATCCTATGCTGGTTTGTGAGATATCTGAGCCCAGCTGTGGTCTCTTGATGTGAGTCTAGATGTCCCTGAGTCTAGAGAGTCCACATTGAATTTTGATCGCCTAATATGAGTTTTGTGTACTCAAAGTATGTTGGGTTCCCTCTGAGATGTGTCATGATCTCAGCTGTCTAGGATACCCTGAAGTGTCTGGAATCCCGTGAGGGGGGGTTGCCAACTCCAAGGTGGATCAGGAGTAGCAGAACTGAGTCTCTCACAGTTGGATCTGAGCATAGATGTGATATGTCTGTTCCTCTCTGACCTAGGCTTGAGACCCTTAGAGGTGACAAGTAGACACTACAGTGATGTTATATGATGAGTGATGTGACTCTGCATACCCTGAATTTGGTCTGTGTTTTTCTGAGGTGTGCCGGAGTATAGAGAAATAAGTTTGTGTTTCATTATGTGTGTCTGTTCTCTACAGCCATCTGGCATGGTTGGAGATATCCTTTGCTGGAATCTGAGTATCCTTAACTGTGTTCTATGATTCCAGCAGAACCTTGGTAACACATAATAGATCTGAGATCCCTACGGGTGGATCTGAGATTCCTGTGTTGAGTGTGGGCCCAACAAGGTAGTCTCTGAAGATGCTTGAGTCAAGTCTTTATATCAGTAAGCTGATCCAGGATCCACCATGTGTAGTTTTAGACACTTCATGGGGTCTGAGACTTGCTGAGTAGCATCTAAATCTATCTGATGTGTTATATAGAGTCTTTTGTGCTGAGTCTGTATGCTTTCAGCTGAACCAAAGTCTCCTGGATCCCTTGCAGTTACTCTACAGTCCCTTAAGGTGGGGCTGAAATATGTTTTGATTATGGAATGTTAGGATATTCTTTGAGAATGCCTCTGTTTAAGTTTGCATTCCCTATGCTAGTATGTGTCCTCTAGTTGGGTATAAGATACATTTAGTGGGATTGGTTCCTTCAGTTTGGTCTGTAAATCTGAGTTTGTTATGTAGTCCCTTCACTTGTTCTCTGAAGTTGCTTAGGTACATCTCAGGCCCTGAGGAGGTCTGGCTTCCATGTAGTGTATAGTGTGGCCCCTGGGTTTTATCATTGTATGAATGAGCAGAGTTGAGTCCCCTAATATGGAAGTGAGTGACACTAGTGGCTGGTCTAGGTTTTTTCCTTTTTTTTCTAATCTTTTATCTCTTTCTTTCCCTATTTCACTCTTTCTCCCTCCCTCCCTCTCTCCCTCCCTCCCTCCATCCCTCCCTCCTCTCTTTCTTCCTCTCTTCCTTCCTTTCTTTCTTCCTCTTCCTTCCTTCCTTCCTTCTTTCCTTCCTTCTTCCTTCCTTCCTTCCTTCCTTCCTTCCTTCCTTCCTTCCTCCCTTCCTCCCTTCCTCCCTCCCTCCCTCCCTTCCTCCCTTCCTCCCTTCCTCCCTTCCTCTCTTTCTTTCTTTCTTTCTTTCTTTCTTTCTTTCTTTCTTTCTTTCTTTCTTTCTTTCTTTCTTTCTTTCTTTCTTTCTTTCTTTCTTTCTTTCTTTCTTTCTTTCTTTTCTTTATCTTTCTTTCTTCCTTCCTTTCTTTCTTTATCTTTCTTTCTTCCTTTCTTTCTTCCTTTCTTTCTTCCTTTCTTTCTTTCTTTCTTTCTTTCTTTCTTTCTTTCTTTCTTTCTTTCTTTCTTTCTTTCTTTCTTTCTTTCTTTCTTTCTTTCTTTCTTTCTTTCTTTCTTTCTTTCTTTCTTTTCTTTTTCTTCCTTTCTTTCTTTCTTCCTTCCTTCCTTCCTTCCTTCCTTCCTTCCTTCCTTCCTTCCTTCCTTCCTTCCTTCCTACCTTCCTTCCTTCCTTCCTCCTTCCTTCCTTCCTTCCTCCTTCCTTCCTTCTTTTCTTTCTTTCTCCCTCTGTCTCCCTCCCTTCCTCCCTTCCTCCCTTCCTCCCTTCCTCACTTCCTCCCTTCCTATCTTTTTGAGAGTGTAAGACCCTCTACTGTTGTTTTGGATGCCTTAGCTGAATCTGGATGTAGAGGGGATTATCAGAACTCTCCTAGTTTGATCCTGTGTTCCTGAGATGTGTCTAGACTACTTAAGGTATGTTTCAGCCTTACTAAGGCATGTTTGGGAATTTTGTGGTATATTTACACACCTCAGGTGATGTCTGAATGCCATATCTGAGTTTATATTCCCAAATTTAGTCCAAGTTTTTATATGTGGGTCTTGGGAAATGAATCTGGGCTTTCTTGTGTGGGTCTGTGCATCTTTCTGGTCTCAGGGATGGGCTCTCTGAGGTGGACTGGGATACCCTTAGCTGATTCACTGAGGTAGATCTGTGTCCCTTGATGTGGATTTGATCTCACCTGTGCTAAGTTTGGTGTTGTTGGGAGTGTTACTTTCAGATGCCTCAGTTGATTCTTTGTCTTACATGGGTCTGAAATTTCCTTGTATTATTTCTTGGAAACCTTCTTTGGGTCTGAGATAGCCTTTTTTATGTCATAGGAAAAGTGTCATATTTCGGGGTTTCTCTGAACTGAATGTCCCCTCAGCTGAGTTTAGGTTTCCCAAGTTTTATATACCAGCTTAGATACAACTGGATTCCATATGGTGGGTGTTGTGTCATTTTGTTTGGATGGATCTGTAATTTGAGTCTTGCATTGTCTCTGGGCCTCCAAATAGAATAGGTTTCCTGAAGATGCCTGAGTATTCTGGTGTGCGGTATTGGTCTTTTGGAAATATCATGGAATGCCTGAGGAAACCTGGGCCCGGTATGGGGTTGCAGTATCCACAGTGATCGGGGCTTTGTTAGCTCTGAGCATATTCTGAGATGCATCTGGAAGTGTGAATCTGCTGACTGGCCTGCGGGCACCCAAGATGTTGTGCGAGCACACTTGACCGATTTTTCTTTTTTTTTTTTTATTAGTTTCACAAGTAAGAATTTTGTGCTTTATCAGTTGCATATAACATCCAGTGTCATTACATCAAGCGCCCTCCTTAATGCCCATCACCCTATATCCCTTCTCCCCACCCACTTCCCTTCCAGAAAACCTCAGTTTTCCTAGAGTTCATCATCTACCTCTCAATTTTCATCTTATTTTATTTTTCCTTCCCTTCCCATATGTTCATCTGTTTTGTTTCTTAAATTCCACATATGAGTGAAATCATGACTGACCTTATATCACTTACAATTAATATCCTCTAGTTCCATCCATGTTGTCTCAAATGGCAATCTTTCATTCATTTTTGATGGCTGGGTAATATACCATATATATTATATATAATATTATAATATATATAATATATATATATAATATATATATTATATATTCTTTTTCTATTTATCTGTTGATGGACATTTTGGCGCTCTCCATGCTTTGGCTATTGTGGATATTGCTATTATTAACATTGGGGTTCATGTACCCCTTCAAATCACTATGTTTGTATCCTTTCGATAAAAACCTGTTAGTGCAATTGCTGGGTTGTTGGGTAGCTCTATTTTTCACTTTTTGAGAAAACTACATACTGCTTCCAGAGTGGCTGCACCAGTTTTCATTCCTACCAGTAGTGTAAAATGTTCCCCTTTCTCTGCATCTTCACCAACATCTGTTCTTTCATGCCTTGTTCATTTTAGCCATTCTGACTGAGGTGAGGGACGGACAAATATCTGTTCATGTCTTTGGCCCATTTCTTAACTGGATTATTTGTTTTTTGGGGTGTTGAGTTTGATAAGATCTTTTATAGAGTTTGGACACCAGCCTTCTATCTGATAAGATATTTGCAAATATCTTCTCCCATTCTGTAGATTGCCTTTTAATTTTGTTGGCTGTTTCCTTTGCTGTGCAAAAGCTTTTTCTCTTGATGAAGTCTCAATAGTTTATTTTTGCTTTTGTTTCTCTTGCCTTTGGTGATATGTCTAGTAAGAAGCTGCTGCAGCCGAGGTCAAAGAGGATGCTGCCTGTGTTCTCTTCTTGGATTTTGATGGATTCCTGACTCATATTTAGATGTTTCATCCATTTTGAGTTTATCTTTGTGTAGGGTGTAAGAAAATGGTCTAGCGTCATTCTGGACACTATGGCTGTCCAATTTTCTCAACGCAATTTTTGGAAAAGCCTGTCATTTATCTGTTGGTTATTCTTTCCTGCTTTGTTGAAAATTAGTTGACCATAGAGGTGGGGGTCCATTTCTGGGCTCTCTATTCTGTTCCATTGATCAATGTGTCTGTTTCTGTGCCAGTACCATACATCTTGATGATTCCAGGTTTGTCATACTGCTTGAAGTCCAGAATTGTGATGCCTCCAGCTTTCAATTTCTTTTTCAACATTTCATTGGCCATTCAGGGTCTTTTCTGTTTCCATAAAAATTTTAGGATTGTTTGCTCCAGCTCTATGAAAAATCTTGATAGTATTTTGATGAGAATTACATTGAATATGTAGATTGCTTTGGGTAGCATAGACATTTTAACAATTTTTCTTCTTCCATTCTATGTGAATGGACTCCATCTCTTTGCGTCTTCCTCGACTTTCATAAGTATTCTTTAGTTGTCAATGTACAGATCCTTTAGCTCTTTGGTTAGGTTTATTTCTAGGTATCTTATGGGTTTGGTGCAATTGTAAATGGGATGGAATCTTTGATTTCCCTTTCTTCTTCCTCATTGTTAGTGTATAAAATGCAACTGACTTCTGTGTATTGATTTTATATCCTGTGAATTTGCTGAATTCTTGTACGAGTTCTAGAAATTTTGAGGTGGAGTCTTGGTTTTTCTCCTTAGAGTATCATGTTGTCTGTGGAAAAGGAATGTTTGACTTCTTCTATACTAGTTTGGGTGCCATTTCTTTATGTTGTCTGATAGCTGAGGCTAGGACTTCCAGTACTATGTTGAACAGCAGTGATGAGAGTGGACATCCCTGTTGTGATCCTGACCTTTAAGGGGACAAACTCTCATTTTTTTTTTTCCTTTTTGAGGATGATTTCACGATGCATTTTTCTTAACTGGTTTTTATGATATTGAGTTATGTTCCCTCTGTCCGTACACTGTGAAAGGTTTTTATTAAGAAAGGATGCTATGTTTTGTCAAATTTTTTTCTGCATCTATTGAGAGGAACATATGGTTTTTGTCCTTTCTTTTATTAATGTGGTGTATCGCATTGATTGATTTGCAGATGTTGACAACCCCTGAGGCCCAGGAATCAATTCCACTTGGTAATGGTAAATAATAGTTTTAATGTACTTTTGGATCTTATTAGCTTGTATCTTGGTCAGGATTTTTGCATCCAGTGTTCATCAGGGATATTGGCCTGTAATTCTCCTTTTTGGTGGGGTCTTTGTCTGGTTTGAGGATCAAGGTAACGCTTGCCTCATAGAATGAGTTTACAAGTTTTCTTTCCATTTTTATTTTTTGAAACAGCTTGAGAAGAATAGGTATTAATTCTTTTTCAAATGTTTGGTAGAATTTCACTGGGAAGCCATCTGGCCTTGGACTTTTGTTTTTTGGGAGGTTTTTGATTACTGCTTCAATTTCGTTACAGGTTATTGGTCTATTCAAATTGTCTATTCTTCCTGTTTAAGTCTTAATAGTTTGTAAGTTTCCAGGAAGGTATCCATTTCTTCTAGGTTGCTCAATTTGTTGGTATATAATTGCTCATAATATTCTTTTAAATTGTTTGAATATTTGTGATGTTGGTTGTGATCTGTCCTCTTTCATTCATGATTTTATTTTTGTGGGTCCTTTCTCTTTTCTTTTTCAATAAGTCTGGCTAGGGGTTGATCAAACTCATTAATTCTTTCAAAGAACCAGCTCCTAGTTTTGTTGATCTGTTCTACTGGTTTTTTATTTATCATTGATTTCTGCTCTAATCTTTATTGTTTCTCCTCTCCTGTTGGGTTTAGGCTTTATTTGCTGTTTGCTTTATTATCAGCTCCTTTAGGTATAAGATTAGGTTGTGTATTTGAGACATTTCTAGTTTCATGAGGGAGGCCTGTATTACTATATCTTTCCTCTTAGGATTGCCTTTGCTGCATCCCAGAGGTTTTCATATTTCCATTTTCATTTATTTCCATGAATTTTTTAAAAAATCCTTCTTTAATGTCCTGGTTGACCCATTCATTATTTAGTAAGATGCTCTTTAACCTCAGGTTATTTGTCATCCTTCCAATTTTTTTCTTGTGATTGAGTTCAAGTTTTAAAGCACTGTGGTCTAAAAACATGCGTGGTATAATCTCAATTGTTTTTACCTGTTGAGACCTGATTTGTGACCCAGTACGTGATTTATTCTAGAGAATGTTTCATGTGAACTCAAGAACAATGTCTATGCTGCAGCTTTAGTATGAAATGTTCTGAATAAATCTGTAAAATCCATCTTGGCCAGGGTGTCATTCAGGGCCCTTGTTTCTTTGTTGATTTTCTGCTTAGATGATCTGTCCATAACTGTGAGTGGGGTGTTAAACTCCCCTACTATTATTGTATTATTATCAACGTGTTTCTTTACTTTGATTATTAATTGGCTTATATAATTGGCTGCCCCCAGCTAGGGGCATAGATATTTACAATTGTTAGAACATCTTGTTGGATAGACACTTTTATTATGATATAGTCTCTTCTTCATCTTTTTTTTTTATTATCTTATGTCAGTCCCCATACAGTACATCATTAGTTTTTGATGTAGTGATCCATGATTCATTGTTTTCGTATAACACCCAGTGCTCCATGAGGTACGTGCCCTCCTTAATACCCATCACTGGGCTAACACATCCCCCCATGCCACTCCCTTCTAAAACAATTAGGTTGTTTCTCAGAGTCCATATTTTATTACAGTCTTTGGTTTATAATATGTCTGATATACAGATTGTTGCTTCAGCTTTCATTTGATGTCCATTAGCATGTTAAATGGTTCTCCATCCCCTCACTTTCTATCTGGAGGTGGCTTTCTGTCTAAAATGAGTCTTGTACATAGAGTATCTATGGGTCTTGTATTTTGGTTTTTTGTTTGTTTGTTTTGTTTTATCCATGCTGATACTCTATGTCTTATGAATGGAACATTTATTCCATTTACATTCAGAGTAATTATTGAAAGATATGAATTTAGTACCATTGTATTATCTGTAATGTTGCTGTTTCTATAAAATGTCTTTTTCCTTTCTGATCTTTGTTACTTTTGGGCTCTCCCTTCGCTCAAAGAATCCCCTTTAATATTTCTTGCAAGAATGGTTTAGTGTTCATGAATTCCTTTATTTTTGTTTGTCCTGGAAGTTCTTTATCTCTCCCTCTATTTTGAATGACAGCCTTGCTGAATAAGGTATTGTTGGCTGCATATGTTTCCTATTTAGCGCATTGAATATATATCATATCAGTCCTTTCTGACCATCAGACCATTGTGGACAGGTCTCCAGCCAGCCTTATGTTTCTACCCTTGTAGGTTAAGGATCTCTGGTCCTGAGCAGCTTTCAGGATTTTTTCTTTATCTCTGAAATTGCAAGCTTCACTATTATATGTCAAGTTGACCTACTTTTATTGATATTGAGGGGGGTTCTCTGAGCCTCCTGGACTGAATGCCTGTTTCCCTACCCAGATTAGAGAAGTTCTTACTATAATTCGTTGAAATCAACCTTATTCTCCCCTCCCACTGTCCTCATTTTCTGGGACATTTGTTATTCAAATGTTATTTTGCTTTATGATTTTGCTGATTTCTTGAAGTCTCCCCTGATGATCCAATAGTTGTTTTTCTCTTTTTGTCTCAGCTTCTTTATCTCCATCATATTTTCTTTTTTGTCACTCTCTCTCTTCTGCCCCGTTTATCCTCATTTGTGATTGCATCTCCGTCCTAGCATTTCAATTTTGTCCTGATTAGATTCTAGTTCTTTTATTTCTACAGTAAGGGATTCTCTAATGTCTTCTAAGCTTTTCGTCATGCCCAATGAGCAAAACTCATTGCTTAATTCTAGTTCTGACATGTTCTTATATCTGTATGGATTAAATCCATGTTTGTGAGGACTATATTCTGTTCTTTATTTTGGGGTCAAATTCTCCATTTCATCATTATGTCCAGAATAGAAAAGAAGAAAGAGAAAAGACAATCACAAAAAAAAAGAAAAGAAAACAAAGCAGAAGAAAACAAAATAAGAAATATAAAACAAGGAACAAAACCGAAAAAATCAAAGAACGAGGTCCTGGGTGTATTTTGTTCTGTGCTTTGAGAGAAGCTAAATCCCAAAATAGGAAAGAAAGAAAAAAAATTTTTTATGTATACAAAAACAAAATAAAATAAAAGGAAAGGAAACCATAAATAAATAAATAAATAAATAAATAAATAAATAAATAAATAAATAAATAAATAAATAATAAAATATCTGAAAATAAAAGCAAAAAAAAAGAATGAATTCAAAAACTAAGAAAATAGGTGAGAAACATAAAACTGAAAGACTAAAGAATAATTTAAAAATATATGAATATATATATATAATGAATGCTAAATAATGTATTCCCCAAGAGCTGGAATTTTACAGTTCTCTATGATAGGTAAACTTGGTGCTAGTGAGTTGTACCTGTGGTCTTCTGGGGGAGGGACCTGTTGCCTGATTCTCAGGTTACCTTGTACTTGTAGTATAAGACTCCTGTCCAGGGAGCCAGCCTCAGTGTAAGCACCTCTGGATTGCACTTTGTGGTGCTATTTTGTTCCCTGAAAGCTTTCAGCAATGATTGCGGGATGAATATGGAGGCACCACACTCTCTAGCCCTAGAGCTGAAAGTCCATACTCTTCATTCTTTAGTTAGCCCTCAAAGTAAAGCAGTCACTCTTGTCATCCTGGTTTACATGTGAACTTTGTGTTCACCCAGCCTGTAACTTGAGTGTTTTGATCTCAGGCACACAACTGACTTTCAAGTCTCAAAATTTTACAGACTCCTTTGGTGAGGACCCACACTTTTCCTTCCAGGGGAGGGAGGGGAGTCTCAACTCACTTCTCTCTTTTGCTCAGCCCCTACCCCGAGTGTGGTCGGTCACTCAACAGTGTAGTGGTTCACAGTTTATGACCATACCAAGCAGAAAGCCGGCACCTAGACTTGCTATTCTCAGCCAGCTTCTCTGTTCCCCAGCCTAGGAACTTGGCTGCCCTCAGAAACACCCATTCTTCTTGTGACCGCAGGGATCCTGAGACCACACAATCACACATGGGATTCTGCCCCAATGTACCACCTGACCACCTATAAGCCAGGCACATTCCCACTGTGGCAGAGTTCTAAATGTTCACCGTTTTGCTCTGCTGCTTATAATCCTTTGCAGTAGACTCCTCCATCAGCCCCCCTCCCTGCTGCCATATCTACAGCTATATTCCATGCGGTTCAACTCTCCTCCTCTCCTACCTTCCAAAGGGTGGTCACTTTTCCATTTGTAGAATTGCAGCATTTTATTTTCTCAGATCTCTGATTGATTTCACAGTTGTTCAGAATGATTTGATAACTATCTAGCTGAATTCCAGGAATCTGATGAACCCAGGGTCCCCTACTCTACCATAATCTTAACTCCCTCCTCAGTTTATTTTTATTTTTTATTTAAATTCAATTCAATTTGAATTGAATTCAAATTGAATTCACACATTCAATACATTCTGTACTAGTTTCAGGGGTAGAATTTACTGATTCTTCAGTTGCATATCACATCCAGTGCTTACTATATCCAAGTACCCTCCTTAATACCCATCACCCAACTACCCCATCCCTCATCCTCCTCACCCCTCCCCTGGAGGAGCCCTCACCTTTTTCTCTAGAGTTAACAGTCGCTTATGGTTTACCTCGCTCTCAATTTTCATCTTATTTTTCCTTCCTTTCCCTAATGTCCATCTCTGTGTTTCTTAAATTAGACATAAGTGAATTCATATGGTATTTGTCTTTCTCTGACTGACTTATTTTGCTTAGCATAATACCCTCTAGTTCCATACATATCATTGCAAATGGCAAAGTTTCATCCTTTTTGGTGGCTGAGTAATATTCCTCTCTGTGTGTGTGTGAGTGTGTGTGTGTGTGTGTGGTGAGTGTGTACACTTCTTTATCCATTCATCTGTTGATGGGCAACTGACTTTTTTCTATTGTTTGACTATTATGGACATTGCTGCTGTAAACATTGGGGTGCATGTGCCCCTTTTAATCACTAGGAACCTGCTTTTATTACTTTTGAATATATACCCAATACTGGAATCGCTGAATCATATGGTAATTTCATTTTTAATCTTTTGAGAAAGCTCTGTAATGTTTTCCACAATAGCTGTATCATTTTACATTCCTACCAGCGGTGTACAGGGTTTCAAAATTCATCACATTCTTGCCAACTCTTGTTATGTTCTTTTGTTCTAGATGTTGTTGTTTTTATTTTATTTTTAAGGTCTATTTTAATTACCTGGTCGTCATCAAACACAGGTACTCCTTAATCCCGTCTCCTATTTTACCCATGCCCTTGCCCACCTTCCCTCTGATAACCATCAATTTGTTCTCCTGAGTCAAGAGTCTGTTGAGTCTGTTTCTTGGTCTGCCTCAATCTTTTTTTTTTCCATTAGCTCATTTATATTTTTTCTTAAAGTCCACATATGAGTGAAATTATGAGGTATATATCTTTGTCTTTGTTCACTTAGCTTAATACACACTAGTTCCATTCATATCAGCGTTCTATTCTTTTTATACCTCAGTATTTTCCATTTTAGTATTTTTATATGCATGTATGTGTTTTTATACACACACACACACATATATATGTAAGTAAAATATAAGTATAGGTCTTATTATATCTATCTCATATTTTCTTTATCCATTTATCAGTTACGGACACTTGGGCTCTTTCCATATTGTGGCTACTGTAGATAATGCTGCTATAAACATGGGAGTGCATGTATTGCTTTGAATTAGTATTGTGTTCTGTGGGTAAATATCCAGTAGCAATAATGCTGGGATGTAGGGTAGTTCTATTTTTAACCTTTTAACGAATCTCCATACTGTTTTCCAGAGTGGCTGCACCACTTTGCATTCGCACCAACAGTGTAAGAGTGTTCCACTTCCTCCACATCCTCACCAACATCTGTTGTTTTTTAGGTTGTTAATTGTAGGCATTCTGACAGGTGTGAGGTGATATCTCACTGTAGTTTTATGATATTCACCTCCTTGATGATGAGTGTTGTTGAGCATCCTTTCTTATGTCTGTTCATCATCTGGATGTCTTCTTTAGAGAAAAGTCTGTTGCTATCTTGACTGGATTACTTTGTTTTGGGGTATTGAGTTGTATGGGTTCTTTATATATTTTGGATACTAACCCTTTATCAGATATGTCATGTGCAAATATTTTCTCCCATTTTGTAGGTTGCCCTTTAGTTGAATTGTTTCCTTCCCTGAGCAGAAGCTTTTTCTTTCGATGATGTTCCAATAGTTCATTTTTGCTTTTGTTTCCCTGTCTCCAGAGACATATCTATCTATCTATCTATAGATAGATAGATAGATAGATAGATAGATAGATAGATAGATAGATAGATAGATAGATATGCTGATTCAGGGAAATCACTCCCTGTGCTCTTTTCCAGGATTCTTATGGTTTCATGTCTCACATTTAGGCCTTTAATGCATTTTGAATTTATTTTTGTGTATGGTGTAAGAAAGTGATCCAGTTTCATTCTTTTCCATGTTGCTGTCCATTTTCTTAACACGATTTGTTGAAGAGACTATCTTTTTTTCCATTCCTTCCTGCTTGTCAAAGATTAAATTACTACATAGTTGTGGGCATATTTCTAGGTTTTCTATTCTGTTCCTTGGACCTGTGTGTCTGTTTTGTCCTAGTACCATACTGTTTTGATTTATACATCTTGAAGTCCAAAATCTTAATGCCTCCAGCTTTGTTTTGCTTTGCTTTGCTTTTCCCAAACTACTTTGGATATTCAGGGTCTTTTGTGGTTCCATACAAATGTAAGCATTGTTTGTTCTAGCTCTGTGAGAAATGCTGGTGGCATTTTGATAGGCACTGCGTTGAATGTGGAGATTGCTTTGTGTAGTATAGTCATTTTAACAATATTTGTTCATCCAATCCATGAGTATGGAATATTTTCCCATTTCTTTGTGTCTTCCTCAAATTCTTTCTTCAGTATTTTATAATTTTCAGAGTACAGATTGTTTACCTCTTTGGTGAGGTTTATCTCTAGGCATTTTATGGTTTTTGGTCCAATTGTAAATGGAATTGACTGCTTGATTTCTCTTTATGCTGCTTCATTGTCGGTGTAGAGCAATGCAACAGATTTATGTACATTGAATTTGTATCCTGTGACTTTGCTGAATTTGTGTGTCAACTCTAACAAGTTTTGGTGGAGCCTTCCAGGTTTTCTTTTTTCTTTTCTTTCAGGTTTTCTATATTTGGTGTCATGTCATCTGCAACAGTGAACGTTTGACTTCTTCCTTGCTGATTTCAATGTGTTTGTTTCTTTTTGTTGTCTGATTGTTGAGGCTAGGACCTCCAGTACTGCGTTGAACAACAGTGGTGAGGGTGGATATCCCTATCATGTTCCTGACCTTAGGGGAAAGGCTTTCAGTCTTCCATGTTGAGGATAATGTTCACTGTAGGTTTTTCATTGATGGCCTTTATTATATTGAGGTATGTTTCCTCTAAACCTACATTTTTGAGGTTTTTATCATGAATGGATATTGTACTTTGTCAAATGCTTTTTGTGTGTCTCTTGAAGTATTATGGTTCTTACACTGTCTTTTCGATGTATTGTGTTGATTGATTTGCAAATATTGAACCACTTTGCAACCCAGGGATAATATTGGAACAAAAGTTATATTCAACCAAATTCAGTTGACTTTGGCAAATGATTTTTTTTTTTTTTAGAAAGAGAGTGTGTGAGCATGAGTAGGTGAGGGGTAGATGGAGAGAGAGAATCTTAAGCAGGGTCCATGCCCAACACAGAGCATGATTCAGGTCTCGATCTCACGATACTGAGATCATGACCTGAACCAAAATCAAGTGTTGGATGTTTAAGCAGCTGAGCCACCCTAACATCCTGTGAATGATATATATTATATATATGTTGGAGAACGTTTGATGATTTTTTATTGAAGACTTTTGCACCAGTATTCATCAGAGATTTTGGCCTATAGTTTAGTTTTGTTTTGTTTTAAAATGTCTATCTGGCTTGGGCGTCAGGGTAATGCTGGCCTTATACAATGAATTTGTATACTTACCACTCTTTCCTATTTTTTTGGAATAGTGTGAGCAGAATGGTATTATCTCATTCTTAAATGTTTGTAAAATTCACATCTGAAGCCCTCTGGTCCTGAAATTTGTTTTGGGGGAAGATTTGTGACTACTGATTACTGCTAGTAATTCATCTGTTCAGATTTTCTATTTTTTCTTGACTCAGTTTTGGAAGATTTTGTGTTTCTAGGAATTTATCCATTTCTTCTTGGTTGCTCAATTTTTTGCCATGTAGTTTTTCATAACATTCTCTTATAATGCATTGAATTTCTCTACTCTCATTTGTCATTTCTCCTTCATTTTTGTTTCCATTTATTTGAGTCCTCTTTTTTTTTTTTTCTTGATGAGTCTGGCTAAAGGTTTATCAATTTTTTCTTTTCAAAGAAGCAGCTCCAGTTTCATTGACCTGTGTTTTTAGTCTCTGTTTCATTTATTTCTTCTCAAGTCTTTTTAATTCCTTCCTTATAACGGCTTTTGTCTTTGTTCCTTTTCTAGCTTCTCTAGGTATAGTGTTTCTTACTTTCTGATATAGTTTTATATTGCTGTAGTCTTCCCTGTGAGAACAGCTTTTCCTGAGTCCTAAAGATTTGGGGCCATTGTTTGTTCATTTTGATTTTTCTTCATTTTTTTTTATTTGCTGTTTGATTTCTTGGTTGACCCACTTAATGTAGTTAAGCCGCCAGGTATTTTGGTTTACAGTATTTCCAAGTTTTTATTTAAATTCCAGTTAGTTCATAGGAGCAATGTCCACAATAGCCAAACTGTGGAAAGAGCCGAGATGCCCTTCAACAGATGAATGGATAAAGAAATATGGTCCATATATGCAATGGAATATTACTCAGCCATCAGAAAAGATGAATATCCAACTTTTGCATCAACATGGATGGAACTGGAGGAGATTATTCTAAGTGAATAAGTCAAGCAGAGAAATTTAATTATCATATGGTTTCACTTATTTGTGGAATCATAAGGAATAGCATGGAGGACATTAGGAGAAGAAAGGGAAAAATGAAGCGGGGGAATTGGAGGGGGAGATGAACCATGAGAGACGATGGACTCTGAGAAACAAACTGAGGGTTTTAGAGGGGAGGCGGGTGGGGAATGGGTTACCCAGTGATGGGTATTAAGGAGGGCATATATTGCATGGAGCACTGGGTTTTATATGCAAACAATGAATCATGGAACACTACATCAAAAGCTAATGATGTACTGTATGGTGACTAACATAACATAATAAAAATAATTTAATAAAAATAAATTCTAGTTAGTTAACAGTATAAGGTCAGTTTCAAATGTACAATTTAGGGGTTCAACAATTCCATATACCCCAGCCCAATGCTCATCACAAGTAGACTCCTTAATTCCCATCAACTATTTCACACATCCTCCCACCCACTTCCCCTCTGGTAACCATCAACTTTTCTTTATGTTTAAGAGTCTATTTCTTATTTTCATTTCTTTCTCACCCCAATATTCATTTGTTTTCTTTCTTAAATTTCTCATACGAGTGAAGTCTTATAGTATTTGTCTTTCTCTGACTGACTTATTTCACTTAAATAAGTCTAGCTCCATCCATGTTGTTGCAAAGGGCAAATTTCATTCTATTTCTTGACTGAGTATATTCTATTGTATACGTATATGCCACTTTTTCTTTGTTCCTTCATCAGTTGATGGTCATTTGGGCTCTTTCCATAATTTGGCTCTTGATAATTCTGCTGTAAACATCTGCATGTACTCTTCAAATTAATATTTTTGTATACTGCAGGTAAAAACCTATAGTGCAATGACTGTCTTGTAGGTTAGTTCTGGTTTAATATTTTGAAGAAAATTTGTACTGTTTTCCAGAGTGGCTGTACCAGTTTGCATTCCCAACAACAGTGTAAGAGGGTTGCCCTTTCTCTGCATCCTTGCTAACATCTGCTGTTTCTTTCATTGTTGATTTTAGCCACTCTGGCTGGTCTTAAGAGATACCACCCTGTGTTTTTGATTTGCATTTCCCTGATGATGGTGATATTGTGCATCTTTTCATGTGTCTGTTGATCATCTATATATCTTCTTTGGAAAAATGTCTATTCATGTATTCTGCACACTTTTAACTGGATTACTTGTTTTTATGGTACTCAGTTGTATAAATTCTTTGTATATTTGGATACCAACACTTTGCCAGATATGTCATTTGCAAATGTCTTCCATTCTGTATGTTTTCAGTTTTGTTGATTGCTTCTTTCACTGTCCACAAGATTTTCATTTTCATGTAATCCTGATAGTTTATTTTTCCTTTTGTTTCACTTGCCTAAGGAAACATGTCTAGTAAGAGGTTGTTAAAGCCAGTGTCAAAGAGCTTTACGGCCTGTAATCTCCTCTGGCATTTTTAATGATTTCAGGTCTCACATTTACATTTTTAATGCATTTTGAATTTATTTGGTTCATAATGTAACAAAATGATTCAGTTTCATTCTTTTGCCTGTTACTGTCTATTTTCCAAACACCATTTGTTGAAGACACTGTCTTTTTTTCATTGGATATTCTTTCCTACTTTGTCAAAGATTAATTGATCATACAGTTGTGGGTTTATTTCTGCATTTTCAATTCTGCTCCACTGATCTGTGTGCAAGTAGAGTATATTCATTTTTTCAAGATTTTATTTATTTATTTGACAGAGAGAGACACAGCAACAAAGGGAACACAAGCAGGGAGAGTGGGAGAGAGAGAAGCAGGCTCCCGGGAGCCTGATGCGGGGCTCCATCCCAGGACCCTGGGATCATGACCTGAGCCGAAGGCAGATGCTTAATGACTGAGCCACCCAGGCACCCCAGTGTTGTCTTGATCGATAGAGATTGCACTATAACTTGAGTCCAGGATTGTGAGTCCTCCAGCTTTGTTTATCTTTGTCAAGATTATTTTGGCTATTCAGGCGCTTTTGCAGTTCCATAAAAGTTTGCTCTACCTCTGTGAAAAATGCTGGTGGTATTTTGATAGGGATTGCACTAAATGTGTAGGTTGCTTGATATAGACACTAAAAATTTTGCTTCCAGTGCATGAACATGGAATGTCTTTCCATTTCTTTGTGTCATCATCACTTCCTTTCAGCAGTGTATCTTTTACCTCTTTGATTAGGTTTATTCTTAGGTAGCTTATGGTTTGGGTGTGATTCTAAATGGGATTGATTCCTTGATTTTTCTTCCTGCTGCTTCATTGTTGGTATATGGAAATGCAAGATTTCTGTGTTAATTTTGTATCCTATGACTATTGATTTCATGTATCATGTCTAGCAATGTTTTAATGCTTTTGAGTTTTCTATAGTATCACGTCATATGTGAAGAGGGAAAGTTTAACTTTTTCCTTGCTGGTTTGGATGCCCTTTTATTTTTTTCTGTCTGATTGTTTTGATTAGGACTTCCAATACTGTATTAAATAACAGTGGTGACTGTGAACATCCTTGTCTTGATTCTGCCCATAGAATAAAAGCTGCGAGCTTGTCATATATGATCTCCTCCATGTTGAAGTATATTCCTTCTAAATCTATTCTGTTGATGGCTTTTACCATAACTTTGTCAAACAATATTATCTATTGAAAGGATCATACTATTCTTATCCATTCTTTTATTAATGTGGTGTATCACGTGGATTGATTTGTAAATATTACCACCCTTGCAAGTGGAATAAATCCCACTTGATCCTGATGAATGATTTTTTTTAATGTACTGTTGTCTTTGATTTACTAGTATTCTATAGAGAATTTTTACATCCATCTTCATCATGGCTATTAGACTTGACGAGTCTCTTCTTTAGTGGAGTCTTGGTCTGGTTTTGGTATCAAGGTAATGCTAACTTTATAGAATGAATTTGGAAGTTTTCCCTCCTTTTCTATGTTTTGGATTAGTTTGAGAAGAATAGGTGTGAGCTCTTCTTTAAATGTTTGGTAGAAACCATCTAGTTCTGGACTTCTGTTTATTGCTAGAGTTTTGATTACTGACTCATTTCTTTGCCAGCTATCAGTCTGTTCAAGTTTTCAATTTCTTCCTGTTTCAGCTTTGGTAGTTTATATGTTTCTAGAAATGCACCCATTTCTTCCAGGTTGTCTAATTTGTTGGCATATATTTCTCTATGTGTTTTTTTCATCCTTAATTTCCTGGTTGACCCATGAATCCTGAAGTAGCATGTTCTTTAACCTTCATGTATCTGTGGTACTTCCAGGTTTTTTCTTGTGGTTGACTTCAACTTTCATAGTTTTGAGGTCAGGAAATACACATGCTATATTCTCAGTCATTTTAAGTTGTTGAGACCTGTTCTGTGAACCAGTATATGAACTCTTCTGGAGAATGTCCCATGTGTACTCAAAAAGAATGGGTATGGGCGCCTGGGTGGCTCAGTTGGTTAAGCGACTGCCTTCGGCTCAGGTCATGATCCTGGAGTCCCAGGATCGAGTCCCACATCGGGCTCTCTGCTCAGCAGGGAGTCTGCTTCTCCCTCTGACCCTCTTCCCTCTCGTGCTTTCTATCTCTCATTCTCTCTCTCTCTGACATAAATAAATAAAATCTTTAAAAAAAAAAAAGAATGGGTATTCTGCTGCTTGAGGATGAAATGTTCTGAATATATTTGTTAAGTCCATTTGGTGCAGTGTGTCATTCAGAGTCCTTGTTTCCTTGGTGATCTTCTGCTTAGGTGGTCTGTCGATTGCTTTAAATGGAATGTTAAAATCCCCTACTACTATTACATTATTATCAGTGAGTTTCTTAATGTTAGTTATTAATTGTTTTATATATTTGGGTGCTCCCGTGTTGGTTGCATAAATATTTAAAATTGTTACATCTTCTTGTTGGATAGTCCCCTTTATTATGATATACTTCACTTCATCTCTTTTTAACAGTCTTTGGGTTAAAATATAGTTTGTTTGACATAAGTATTGCTCTTACAGCATTCTTTTGATATCCATTTTTGTGGTAAATATTTCTGTATCCCCTTACTTTCAATCTGCCAGTGTCTTTAGATCTAAAATGGGTCACTTATAGGCAGCAACTAGATAGGTCTTACTTGTTTATCCATTCTGAATCCTATGTCTTTTGATTAGAGCATTTAGTACAATTACATTCAGAATAATTATTGGTAGATTCGTATTTAGTGCCATTTCATTATTTGTTTTGTCATTTCTGGAGATTTCTGTGATTGTTTCTTGACTTTTTCACTTTGGGTCTCTCCTTTTCCTCAAACATCTCCCTTAATATTTCTTTTTTTTTTTAAGATTTATTTATTTATTTTGAGAGAGTGAGAATGAGAGAGAGAGTATATGAGAGGGGGGAGGGTTAGAGGGAGAAAGAGGCTCCTCACCGGGCAGGGAACCTGATGAGGGACTCGATTCTGGGACTCCAGGATCATGACCTGAGCCGAAGGCAGTCACTGAACCAACTGAGCCACGCAGGCACCCTCCCTTAATATTTCTTGAAGGGCTGATTTAGTGATCACAAACTCAATTAATTTTTGTCTGGGAAATTCTTTATTCTCTCCTTCTACTCTGAATGATGACCTTCCTGGTTTGAGTATTGTTGGCTGCCAAAATTTTCTACTCAGCACATTGGCTATATTATATCATTCCCTCTGGCTTGCCAAGTTTCTGTGGAGAGATCTTCAGCTAGCATTATGGGTCTTCCCTTTCAGTTAGGGACTTCTTTTGTCTTGCTGTTTTTAGGAATTTTTCCTTATCACTCTATTTTGCAAATGTGATTTACAAATGTCTTGGTGTTGTCCCGCTTTTGTTGATTTTGATGTAAGTTCTTTGTGTTTCCTAAATCTCGATGTCTGTTTCCCACATTAGGGAAGCTATGATTTCCTCAAATTTTCTGCCACCTTTTCTCTCTTCTTATGGCAATCCTTTGATAAAAATATTATTATGTTTGATGTAGTCACCATGTTTCTTAAGTCTAATCTCCTGTTCCATATCTTCTTTCTCTCTTTTGCTCAGCTTCATTAATTTCCGTAACATTGTCTTTTATATAATTTGTTAATTCCTCTGCTTCCTCCATCCTTGTGTTCATTCCATCCTGCCTGTTCCAATCTCAGTTATTGCATATTTTATTACTGACTGTTTTTTAATTCTTTTATCACTGCTGAAGGGACTCCCTTATGTCTCCCATGCTTTTCTGAAGCCCAGCTTGTATCCTTATAGTTGTTGCTTTAAAGTCTCCATCAGGAAGGTCATTTATGTCTGTTTCACTTAGATCTCTGGCTGTGACTTTATCTTGTTGTTTCACGTGGGATAAATTCCTCTATCTTGGCATTTTGGCTAAGCCTCTGTCTTCTTCTCTGTGTTAGAAAAGTCTGTTATGTTTCCTGCTCCTGAAAGTAGTGTCCTTTATAGAAGAGGTCATGTATTGTCCAGGGCCTGTCACTTCAGGGAGTGTCCCTGCTGTGTGCTGCATGCACTCTGCTGTTGTGTCTTGGCTGCTGTATCCTTCAGACTGGTTGACGGCCAAGGCTCTCCTTGCCTTCAGTGGGCAATGTTTGGTCCCTGGCATGAATGTGGTGAGTTGTAACTGTGTGTGTTCTGACCTGCTTGTGAAAATGAGACCTGACACCACCTCCATCAGAACTGAAGCCCTGGAGACCTGTGTGGTTGGGAGACATGATGTTGGCAGGGGTTTGTGCTGCTCTTCTGGTGAAGGGGTCCACCACACGGGGAGTGAGACAAGCTTGACCAAGAAGGGCAGGCCTTCATAATCTTAGGGTTGTGGGACTACTGTAAGCTATGTAGGCTGCCAGTGTCATTGCTGTACTATTTATTGCAGGTGGCTCTGTGTTTATCTTATGGACATGGCAGGGAAATGGCAACCAGCCAGCTCTTGTCCTTGCCTTGCTACTCCCAGGGAATCACTCTGAGGACAGTGAAAAATCGTCCTCCTGTGTGTCCCAAGTGTTTTTCAAATCACAGTTTCCACACTGTTTGATTCTGGGTTGTTTGTCTGCCTCCTCTTCAGGAGCAGGGCACTTTGGGCTCTATCCCAGCCCAGCCTGATGACATTTAAAACTCCAGGCTTTGGGGACATTCTATATCAGGGGTTTGCACTGGTCTTCTGGAGGAGGGGCTAGCCATCCTGAGACTGAGGGAAGTCTGACCAAGATGGCCAGCTGTGCCAGAGGCCAGGTACATGGGACCTGGAACAAGCATGCTAGCAGCCAATCCTTGACAGGTGGCTCTGCATTCATGCTGAGGGGCAGAGAGGGAAATGGCACCTGCTATTCCCAGAGAGTCCCTGTGAACAGTATCTTTCACAGACTATCGCTAAGAAGAGCAAAGAATCCAACCTCTGTGTGCATCCAGCTTTCCTCAGTTCACTGTTTCCATGCTATCTGTCCCTGAGTTGTTCAACTGCCTTCTTTCCAGCAGCAGGGTAGCACATCAGGACTCTATCCTAGCCAAGCCTGCTGACATTTTAAAGTCCAATCTTCCAGCCCTGCTGGCTGCAAGAATTTACAAAAATCAGGCCCTCTCCTTTTCCCAGTCATTGGCTTTAGGGGAATGTTCTCCTTCTGCATTCCCCTGTGTGCTCCTCTCTCTCTCATTTTTCTGCCACAGCTCCCTACCCTCCACAGCACAACAGTTTGTTCTTCCCTTAAATCACATCTCTGCACTTCCACCTTCCTTGGTGTGGCCTCTTCTCTCCCTCTAGTGATGCAGTTCTGTCAGTCCTCAGTTTGATTTCTTGGGTTTTCAAAATGATTTGATAGTTCTCTAGTTGTGTTGGAGGCATAAGACAAGCCTAGGGTCCTTTTACTACACCATCATCCTAGCTCCCTCAGAAAGACTTGTAACTTTTTTTAAAGATTTTTTAAATTTATTTATTCATGAGAGACAGAGAGAGAGGCAGAGGGAGAAGCAGGCTCCCAATGAGCAGGGAGCCCGATGTGGGACTCCATCCCAGGACCCCGGGATCATGACCTGAGCCAAAGGCAGACGCTTAACCATCTGAGCCACCCAGGCCCCCAAAGACTTGTATCTTAAACTATCCTTTCCCTTTTATTCCTTGTCATTGATTTCTCATTTCACACTATTGTGATCAGAAAAGATGCATATGATTTTACGATTTCAATCTTATTGAATTTATTGAGACTTGTCTTGTGGTTTCACATGTCATGTGTTCTGGGAACTGTTCCATGTGCGCTTGAAAAGAATGTGTATTCTGTTGTATTGCAATGGATGTTCTGAATATATACATTAGATCTATCTGGTCCAATGTGTCATTCACTGTTTTATTAGATGATCTCTTGATATAAGTGGGCTACTATGTCCTCTAGCTTTATTGTGGTAACATTAATTCTCCCTTTATGTCTGTAAATATTTACTTATGTATTTAGGTGCACCCATCTTCTTTGTCTCTTCCAAGCTTTGCTTTAAAGTCTGTTTTGTCTGATATAATATTGCTATTCCAGATTTCTTTTTGCTTTCATTTACATTGTGAATGTTTTTCCATCCCTTCATTTTTGATCTGCATGTGTCTTTAGGTCTGAAGTGAGTCTCCTGTAGGCAGCATATAGATGGGTCTTGTTTTTTATCCACTCAGTCTCTGTATATCTTTTTATTGAAGGGTTTAATCAGTTTACAATCAAAGTAATAATGGATAGGTATGTACATTTTCCCATTTTTTAAACTGTTGTTTGCAATTCTTCTCTGTTCCTTTCTTCTCCTGGTCTCTTCCATTGTGGTTTGATGGTGTTATATTTGGATTTCCTTTCTGTTTATTCTTTGCCTATCTATCATTGGTTCCTGATTTGTGTTTACCATTAGGTTTGTATACAATGTCTTCTGCATATAGCAGAGAACTTGATGATTATTTACGTGTGAACCCATTCTAAAAGCACTAAGATTTTACTGCCCACCATGATTATGTATATATATATATATATATATATATATATATATATATATATATATGATGTCATACTTTACATCCTTTTATTCTGTGAATCCCCCTGACTGATTTTTATAGATATAATTGATTTTACTGCTTTTGTGTTTTAACCCCCTTAGCGATTTTGAATGTGATTAATCTACTACTTTTACTATGTTTGCCTTTTCTTTCCATTCAAGGAGTTCACTCTAAAGTTTCTCATAAGGTTGGTTTAGTGGTGATGAAGTTATTACCTGTTGTTTGGGACATTCTTTATCTCTCCTTCTATTCAGCTCTGCTGGATCAAGTATTCTTTATTACACATTCCCCCCCCCCTTCAGCACTTTGAACATATCATGCCACTTACTTATGCCCTGCAAAGTTTCTGATGAAAAATCAGCTCATAGCCTTATAGAGTTTCATTTTTATGTAACCATTTACTTTTTCTGCTTTTAAATTCCTTTTTAAAAGAAGACATACAAATGGCTAACAGACCCATGAAAAAATGTTCATCATCATTAGCCATCAGGGAAATTCAAATCAAGACCACATTGAGATACCACCTTATACCAGTTAGAACGGAAAAAGTTGACAAGGCAAGAAACAACAAATGTTGGAGACGTTGTGGTGAAAGGGAAACCATCTTACACTGTTGGTGGGAATGCAAGTTGGTACAGCCACTTTGGAAGACAGTGTGGAGGTTCCTCAAAAATTTAAAAATAGAGCTATCCTATGACCCAGCCATTGCACTCCTGGGTAATTACCCCAAATACATATATGTAGTGAAAAGAAGGGCCATATGCATCCCAATGTTCATAGCAGCCATGTCCACAATAACCAAACTGTGGAAAGAACCGAGATGCCCTTCAACAGATGAGTGGATAAAGATGTAGTCCGTATATACAATGGAATATTACTCAGCCATCAGAAAGAATGAATACCCAAATTTTACATCAACATGGATGGGACTGGAAGAGATTATGCTAAGGGAAATAAGTCAAGCAGAGAAAGCCAATTATATGGTTTCACTTACTTGTGGAACATAAGGAATGGCATGGAGGATATTAGGAGAAGGAAGGGAAAACGAAGGGGGTGAAATTGGAGGGGGGACAAACCATGAGAGACTATGGACTCTGAGAAACAAACTGAAGGTTTTAGAGGGAAGGGGGCTGGGGGGGATGGGATGGCTTAGTTCAGTGATGGGTCTTAAGGAGTGCATGTACTGCATGGAGCACTGGATGTTATATGCAAACAAAAAATCATGGAACACTACATCAAAATACTAATGATGTATGATGGCTAAAATAATGTAATAAAATAAAATAAAAATTAAAAAAATAAATCTTTTTTTATTTTTAAAGATTTTATTTATTTATTTGACAAGAGCACAAGTAGGCAGAGTGGCAGATAGAGGAAGAGGGAGAAGCAGACTCCCCGCTGAGCAGGGAGCCTGATGTGGACTTGATCCCAGAATGCTGGGATCATGACATGATCCGATAGCAGATGCTTAACCAATTGAGCCACTCAGGTACCCACTTTTGCTGCTTTTAAAATTCTCTCCTGATCACTACTTTTTGCCATTTTAATTACCATGTATCTTGTTGTGGACCCCTTTGGGTTGATTTTGTTGGAAGCTGTCTGTGCCTCCTGGATCTGGATGTCAGTTCCTTCCCCAGGTTTATGAATTTTTCAGCTGTTACTTCTTCAAATAAATTTTCTCCCCTCGGGTGCCTGGGTGGCTCAGTTGGTTAAGCAACTGCCTTTGGCTCAGGTCATGATCCTGGAGTCCTTGGATCGAGTCCCAAGTTGGGCTTCTGGCTTGGCGGGGAGCCCGCTTCTCCCTCCCCTCTCATGCTGTTTCTCTCTCTCCCTCTCAAATAAATAAATAAAATCTTTAAAAAAATAAGAAAAATTTTCTGCCCTCTTTCTTCACTTCCTGTGATCCTTATAATGTAAATGTATTCTTCTTGATGATGTAACAGAGATCCCTTAAGCCATTCACATTTATATTTTTCTTTTTTCATTTGTGGTGTTCAGCTTGATTACTTTCTGTAATGTCTTCCAGCTCACTGTTCTAATTTGTTATTGAGTTCTTCATCTGCAACTGCTTCTTTTTTATATTTTCTATCTTTGTGTTAAGATTTTCACTGAAGTGCCCACTCTTTTCTCAGTCCAGTGAATACATTTATGATCATTACTTTAAATTCTTTATTAGGCATATTGCTTATCTCCATTTCATTTAGCTCTTTTGCTGTGCTTTTTGTGTCATTCTTTCATTTGTGATGTTATATCTGTCTCCTCATGTTGTCTAACCTTTTGTGTTTATTTCTATGTATTAGGGAGGTCAGCTACATATCTTGATTTTTAAAGTAGTAGTCTTTTTATTTTTTGCTAAATTTTTATTATGTTATGTTTATCACCATGCAATAAATCATTAGTTTTTGATGTAGTGATCCATGATTGACTGTTTGTTTATAACACCCAGTGCTCCATTCAGTACGTACCCTCTTTAATACCCACCACCAGGCTAACATATCTCCCTACCCTCCTCCACTCTAGACCTTCATTTTGTTTCTCAGAGTCCATAGTCTCTCATGGTTCATCCCCCCTTCCGATTTACCCCACTTCATTTTTCCCTTCCTGCTACTTTCTCTTTTTTTATTTTTTTAACATGTAATGTATTATTTGTTTCAGAGGTATAGGTCTGCGATTCAACAGTTTTACACAATTCACAGCGCTACCAATAGCACATACCCTCCCCAATATCTATCCCTCAGCAACCGCATCCCTCCCAGCCCCCACCATTCCAGTAAGAAGAAATCTTGTATTGCCCTACAGTGCAGTGTCCCATGGGTACTCAAGTATCTCCTATTTGTTCCTTCATTTCTGCTATATTTTGGTTGAGGCTTATTTACCTTTACTTCAGTTGGCTGCAGTGTTCCTCCCCTTGTCTGCTGTGGATGCATTGGCCAGGGTTCAGTCCCTGTGCTGTTAAGGAGTGGTCTGGAGCTGGTGATGACTTGTATTTGGGTCACACAAGATGCCTGACCTCAGTGCATTTGCTGAACTGCATTCACACAAGATTGTGTGTTGTCACACAACTACTAAGTGTGGTTATGTTCCCATTACCATATGGCAGGACTCACTTTGAAGTGGTACAAATCCCTGCTCAGGCTCCTTGCAAGGGTGTCTTGGGGCAAGAGCTAATTTAGATGGATGATTGTGGAAAGTCTGATCTGCTAGTCTTTGAGTCCTTTTCTAAGCTGGGTGCACTGATGTAGTTGTTATCTTGGTATGCCTATGGGATGAGGTGAGCTTAGAGTCCTCCTACTCCACCGTCTTTTCTAGTTAACTTTTAGAATAATTAAAAACACAGCATAAAAACCCCTGATGCCTGTTATGGGTAGAGGGGCATTATAGATTTGTTAATATAGGGTAAATATTTTCCTCTGTAGCTTTATGTTACTTCCACTCTCATTTTCACTTATTTACACTGGATTTCGTTAAATGTCTTGGACACTGCACGGTTTATTTCCTCATTTAGGCATCTAAACAAACAGTAGGAACTCTATTCCTTGTCCGATTTTGTTTGCTTAATTTCCCTCATCACCCAGATTTCAATGTAAGCATTAGTTTAATGGCATTTTATAATCAATTTATCCATTATTCATTATTATAACATTGTGCTCTCCTTTTTACTAATTGTTAATATAAAAATTATCTTTAAAACATTTTGAGGGCTATCATAAAGCTTAAACTATTACAGTAGTGCCTTTTACAGAATAGTGAAAAAGGGAAGGAAAAAACAAACAGTGGGGTTGCTGTGGAAATACAGGAAAAGATGACTTATTGAGTTTCATCTGCTGGAAGACATTAGTTTTTTTTAAGTTTTTATTTAAATTCTAGTTATTTAACATACAGTGTAATATTGGTTTCAGGAAGTGATTCATCCCTTACATATAACACCCAGTGTTGATCACAAGTCCCTTCTTAATATTCATCACCCATTTAGCTCATCCTCAGCCCACCTCCCCTCCAACAACCCTAGTTTTTTCTCTATAGTTTAACTACTATTTTTGCCTCCCTCTCTTTTTTCCCTTCCCCTGTGTTCATCTGTTTTGTTTCTTAATTCCACATATGACTGACTTATTTTGCTTAGCATAATACCCTCTAGTTTCATTTATGTCATTGCAAACGGCAAGATTCATTATTTTAGATGGCAGATAATATTCCATTGTATGTATACCACATCTTCCTTTTCCATTCATTACTCAGGGGACATTAGGGCTCTTTCCATAGTTAGGCTTTTGAATTTAATGCTGCTATAAACATTGAAGTGGATGTGCCTCTTTATTTGGTATTTTTGTAACCTTCGAATAAGTACCTAGAGGTGCAATTGCTGAGTCATAAGGTAGCTCTATTTTTAACCTTTTAAGGAACCTCCATACTATTTTCCAGAGTGGCTGTACCAGTTTGCATTCCCACCAAGAGTGTAAGAGGGTTCCCCTTTCTCTCCATCATCACCAACACCTGTTTCTTTTGTTAGCTATTCTGACAGGTGGGAGGTGATATCTCAGTGTAGTTTTCATTTGTATTTCCCTGATGATGACGATCTTTTCGTGTGTCTGTTGGCCATCTGGATGTCTTCTTTGGAAAAATGTCTGTTCATGTCTTCTGCCCATTTCTTAACTGGATTTCTTATTTTCTGGGTGTTGAGTTTGATCATTTCTTTATAGACTTTGGATAGTAACCCTTTATCAGATATGTCATTTGTAAATATCCTCTCCCATTTCATCGGTTACCTTTGTGGCTTGTTGATTGTTTCCTTCATTGTGCAGAAACTTTGTATCTTTTTTATTGTTATGTTAATCACCATATATTACATAATTTGTTTCGGTGTACTGTTCCATGATTCATTGTTTGTTCATAACACCCAGTGCTCCATGCAGAATGTGCCCTCCTCAATACCCATCACCAGGCTAACCCATCCCCCCACGCTCCTCCCCTCCAGAAACCTCAGTTTGTTTTTCAGAGTCCATCAACTCTCCTGGTTCGTCTCCCCCTCTGACTTACTCCCCTTCATTCTTCCTCCCCTGCTATCTTCTTCTTTTTCTTTTTTCTTAAAATATGTTGTGGGTTATTTGTTTCAGAAGTACAAATCTGTGATTCAACAGTCTTACACAATTCACAGCGCTCACCGTAGCACATATCTTCCCCAATGTCCATCACCCAGCCACCCCATCCCTCCCACCCCTGACCACTCCAGCAACCCTCAGTTTGTTCCTGAGATTAAGAATTCCTCAAGACCCAAAAGTTCATTTTGGTTTTGTTTCCCTTGCCCCCAGAAATATGTCTAGTAAGAAGGTGATATGGCCAAGGTTCAAGAAGTTGCTGCTTGTGTTCTTCTCTAGAGTATTAAGGAGGGCAGGTGTGATGAGCACTTGGTGTTATACGCAACTAAGCAATCATTGAACACTACATCAGAAACTAATGATGTACTATATGTTGGGTAACTGAACATAATGACAAAGTAAATTAAAGAAAAAAGAAATTGATCCCATTTACAATTACACCAAAAACCATAAGATACATATGAATAAACCTAATCAAAGAGGAAAGAGATCTGTACTCTGCAAAAGTTGAACACTTCTGAAAAAAAATTGAAAGGGACACAAAGAAATGGAAAAATGTTCGATGCTCATGGATAGGAATAAAAATCATTGTTAAAAGGCCCATAGTTCCTAAAGCAACATACACATTTAATGCAGTCCCTATCAAAATACCACCAGCATTCTTCACAGAGCTAGAACAAACTAACCTAAAATTTGTATGGAACTGGAAAAGATTTCCAAGTAGCCAACGCAATCTTGAAAAAGAAAAGCAAAGCTGGCGGAATCACAATTCTGGACTTCAAGCTCTATTACAAAGCTGTCACCAAGATAGTATGCTACTGGCACAAAAACAGACATATATTAATGGATCAGAATAGAAAGCCCAGAAGTGGACCCTCAACTATGTAGTCAACTAATCTTCGACAAAACAGGAAAGACTATTGATTGGAAAAAAGACAGTCTCTTCACTAAATGGTGTTGGGGAATTGGGCAGCCACATGCAGAAGAATGAAACTGGACCATTTCCTGTTACCATACACAAAATTAGACTCAAAATGGAATAAAGACTTAAATCGAAGACATTAGATTTTGCCTTTGCCCTCTTTTCTGTGTTTATAATTGCTGTTTTGAACAAGGACATGGTAGAGATAAAGCATTTTTTAGGCATTGTCAGAATGGAATTCAAATAATAAAATTGCTGATCAGAAAGTGAGAAAGAACTCAGAAAAATTCATGAAGCTGACTTCACAGTATCTCACGACTCCTATCATATGAAATATATATTTATTCTTATATAATTGATTTATATTTTCTGTCCAGTCCAGCAGAAACTAACCTTCACTAATATATTCCTCCACTGAATTAAGAAACTTAGGAAGGCCAAGGCTCCTTGTCCTCAGATTTATGTGTTCAACTTATGGCACACTCCACATGAGAGTAGGTAAATATTTATTGAATTGTTGGTCTTTGCCCAAGATTGTCATCAGAGAGAAGTGTTTGTAGCTCTTGATTTAATTTTCTACAACTGTAGTTTCTATCATTTTCATACTGGTTGTAAGTTGTTTTAAACTATTTTTGATCAGTATTTCATCAACTTCTGTGTTAGATCATGTGGATCTAATTCTTTTAATTAGTATATATATATATGTGGCAAGTAAAGCTACATGGTAATGCCAGATAGATTATATTCTTTAAAAAGTGTGGAATGGGGTATTTCATTTTCTCACTCCAAAAATGGAAGTCAAGGGCGCCTGGGTGGCTCAGATGGTTAAGCGTCTGCCTTCAGCTCAGGTCATGATCCCAGGGTCCTGGGATCGAGTCCCACATCAGGCTCCCTGCTCCTTGGGAGCCTGCTTCTCCCTCTGCTTCTCTCTCTCTCTCTGTCTGTCTCTCATGAATAAATAAATAAAATCTTTAAAAAAAAATGGAAGTCAATATTGAACTACATAAAAGTTTGTTTCAATTTTTAAGTTACATTTAACTTGAGTAAATATGGGTAACATTTCTAGTTGGGTGATCATAATAGAAGAAGGCAGTTATCTGGTAAGTAGGTATTATGATGTCAGACATTCTATATGCTATAATTTCAATCCCAACACTGGCAACTACTCAACTAGAACCCTATCTTACATTCACATCCACTTTAGCCAACATGAGATCTCCACTTTGCTTCTCTCAGTTTTGGGGACTGTTTTTTTCACTGCTGTTTTGGTAAGTTACAGATAATTGGAATTTTTTTTTCTCCTCTGTTTGTGTTATTACTAGGGAAATAGTTTTTATTTTCCTTAACTTTTTAAAATATCTTCTGTTTTTCTCCTTGATGTTTATTTCATTTCCTACTTCTTATCATGTTTTCTTTCATCCAGTCTTACATTTTCCCACTTTTATTTATGTTTCTCATTCTTCTCTATGTTCTCTTATTTCACATCTCCAACAAATGAAAGTTAGGATGACAAATCTCAATAATCATTCAGCAAGATCTTGTTTTTCATGTTACATTTACCTCTCCTCCTCCCTATCTGGCCATTTAGTACCCAATTCTCCAAAGCTGTGGTTAAGCTCATTGACTCCAACGACTGTCCCATTGACAGCATCCAGCAACATCCCATGGATAGTGTCCATGGCTGAAACCTGCCAGGGCGTTATTCTGAGTCAGTGGTGGATCCTCTCCACAGCCAGCTGTCTGAATATACCGTAAGTACAGCTAGAATCGTGATAAAGGGATCATAGTTACATATACATTTTATATTTGTTTTGTCAAAATTAATTTTATTTGCGTTAGATAGTGATGCATTCAAGGGACTTTGTCTTTGGAAAATAATATTAAAAATGAAGCTTGGAGTTCTAAAAGTCAAATTCTATTCAGTGTGCAATGTAGAGCATCATTTTACGGGATGTAAACAGAAATTTGTTGGATTACATTAACATTTCAGGTTAAACGAAATTTAATGAAATGTTTTTCTCAGTCTAATTTCATTATGCATTCTTCACTTTTCTATTCCTTTAGGAAACATTTGGACTCTGACATTTCAGCAGTCATTGACCAAGAAGATATCTTACTTGCCACAAAATATGCCTGCACCCCAGTTTTGATCCACAAGTTGGAATGAATCCAGTCAAAGGAGACATAGGAGTCGTCCTCCTACAGTACCCTATCAGGGTGGGGGGAATACCACTTTATCACACTTATAACATCTTCTGGAAGAGCTGTTATAACTGCCAGTACAGACACTGCAGGGTATACCAATATCAGAGTAAGCTCAAGAGTCATGTTCTGTCATATCATAAATGTAGCTCATATAATGTTATAGAAAAAACAAAACAAAACAGTGCAAAAATAAAACAGGATGTTAAAAACTCTTGTAAATAATTAAGGCCATATTATTCCACTTCACGTGGTGTAAAGAAGGAAAAGTGACAGTATCATGGGTTATAATATTCTGTGTTCTATGAAGAAGGATTTCGGAACAGCTAAAAAATACAAGAAAATATGAAATAAGTGTGTATGAGATTAGATGGAAGGAAAGGAGAAGTCAGAGTATCTCAGTAATTTTGTGTGATTAAAAGATTGAAAGTTATACCAACCTAGTAGTAATTCATAATAATATAATAACCCATAGTCCTTTCTATCTCTATTCCCTCAGACCACAATAACTTTGGAACCAGTATCAAAAAGCTGTCAGTTGAGCTGCTGGACCTCTCATTCTGCCACCATCAATATATCCACCTAACTAAAAGTAACAATTTATGCATCTGGAGTCAGCCACAAGGAGACTGCTGGGTACTTACTGTATAAGGGCAGAGTTACCACTGGGGGGAGATATAAAAATATGTCAAAAGCAAAATGGATACAAGTTCATTTATGCAAGATGAATAAGTTCTGGAGATCTGCTGAACAACCTAGTATATAGTTAACAATCTTACACTGTACACTTAAAAATTTAAAAGAGTTCGATGACATGTTGACTCTTACTCCCTTAATAAAAAAGAAAGTTTCTTTACTTTCACATGCAATCCACAGGTGTAATGTTTATGTGATTATATAATTATACATACATTATTTCAAAAAAAGATTCAAAGATATTTTTCTTAAGGTGACAAACAAAGCAGGAATATTTTCATCAATAAAATTTCAGAATTAGAAATTTGCTAAAATATATTCGAAGCAATGGGAAGAACAGGTTATCTTGGATTGGGTTGTTAGAATACAAATAGAACTCAGTTTTACAAAACAAACAAGTACTTAAAAGTCTTTGTTATGAGGTATAATTATTATCTCTCCATCCTGAAGCTACAAAAATATTGTAACTGAACTAGTGATGAGGTTCCTGCTACCAATATATATTTTTAAATAGTATAGTGACCTTTTTTCCCAAAGCTCAACCTAGAAGATATGTAGTAATATTTGTGTTATATACTACATGTAGTAATATTTAGTTTGTAAAGGATAAAATTTAAGAAGTCACAAACAGCTACAAAGTAATTTAAGGCAAAAAAAAAGAGGCAAAAATAAAAACGTTTGAAATTTACAAATAAGGAAGATGTTAAAATTTGTGATGGAAAATGGATATGGGTGATATCAAATTCTTCTTAATAAACATATTGCCAAAACTTTGTCAAGCCCAAAAGAACAAAGAGCTGAAACCAATATTTGAGAAATTTGAAATTAAGAAAGACAAGGTAACCACAGCATGGTAGATTACAAATTGACAGGGTACATAGAGGAAACAGGCCTGGTCCCCGTTCTTAGAAAATCCCAATTTTCTGGGCCCAGTCACCAGAGTTTATGATTTGATAGGAGGGAGTAGTGCAGTAATTTAGTAAAAATAAAATTTTGTTAATCTTATAGAAATCTTTATTGTGAACAGTGGAGATAACAATTATATCTACATTTGGATAGATGAAGGCATACTTAAAATTTTGAGAGGAAAGTAGCTCTTCACAATAGAAATAAGATGTGCAAATGTAATGACCATTTAATGCATAGAAAATATTTGAGTTTTAAAATTTGTAAGGGGCACATGATGGTAAGAAAAATATTTAAAAAATGAGAAAAGAAAATTCCTTTGGACCAATTATGAAGTAATGGTGCCTGGAGTTAGTTGTTGAAGTCCTTGGAGTCACAGAAAGATTTTAATGCAAAAAAAATATATTTTAGAAGAATCAAATATTTTCTGTTCTGGAAGGTGGGATGAAAGATGGCCTTTAAAATTAAATTAAAGAAGTCAGATTTATTTAGGTATCTAACCAACAAAGTCTATTAAAGTACCTTTGTACTCTTCACATTTATTCCTACAAAATGGTATGGCATGAACTGCAAAAACAATAAGGAATCATTCATTCATTAAATATTGATTGCCTAAACATGATTTGGTGCTATGCTAAGATGCAGCAGTTTAAAAAAGCATATAATTATCCTTATCCACATGAAGCTTACTCAAAAGCTAACAATTGTTTCCCAAGAAAATAATGAAGGTGTGCTATTAAAATAGGAGAAATGCAGAAGATCTTTAAAAATGTTCTATTTGACCAAAAACCTAAAGCCCTTGAGAAATCAACCCAAGTAAATCCCATGAGGGAAGCCAATTCCAGGCAAAGGATACTACTGTGGAAAAATTTCCGTGAAGAATGAAACAAATATGATGGTAGCAAAATGAACAAAGGAAAAATGTTGAGCTGATATCAGAAACTAATTAATAACACCTTTGGATTTTACTCTGAATATCATCCTGCCTGCCAGGAGGAACAAAGCATGGAATAAGTTTGGGTATGAGAGAATAGCAGAAATGACGATGGTTTGAAAATAAATGAGGACAACTTGAACCAGAGTAATGACGTGGAGTGATAAGGATAAACACAGTCATTACATATGATTGTGTAAGTTTGCCCTGCCTAGAAATACTCAGCAAAGGGAATAAGTGATATCCAAATAAAGAATGTTGACTATGTAATTGCTATTTAGAGCACGGGAATTTTTCTCTAAATATCCTTTGTGATTTGGTTTTTCTCCTTTAAATGGAGTTACAATTATGTGTGTGTAAGTTATTCTGGAGCTTTATGAAGTATGTACCAGGTAACATTTATTATTTTTCACCATGTCATATGGATATATGGTAGAAAAATATATAAATCTTATGTATTTCAATGTATTTATTGATAATATGTATATAATATACAAATATTATTTATGACAAAAGTGTAGCCATATATTTTATAATTTATATATTATATATTTACATATAACTTATGTTACATATATTTTAATATATTCTTACGATTTATGTTTGTCTGCCCGTTTGTCCCATATAAATACGGCTTATCTTTTTTCCTCATTCAGGTACAGCAGGGTAGTCCTGTTCTCTGCCTCTGTGGCAACCACTGGGAACTGGTAGGCCTGGTCAGTGAATCCTCAATGGCCTGTTATGACCCTGTTCTTGTCATCAAGACAGCCCCATATTTATCTTGGGTGAAATGGCTTATCAAGACATCTCAGAAGCCACTGGATCGTCTTTTTCCCTACCCTGCAATTTTACTCCTGGGGTAGAACATCGTCCACAAGACAGGCTTAGCCTGAACAGGGTTACTGCCATTTTGACCTCCCACAGACTCTCTGTACAGTCACGGAAGAGAAGATTAGGCACTTTCCCACTGAACACACAACACCGGAATCCTCCTCCAGTATTTTTTCGTTTAAATAATAGAGACTCTTTTCCTGGCAGTAGACAGTTACACCTTCAAGCTAGTCAGCTCTCCTCAACTAGCAAATTCCCAATGATACAATCTTGGACGTCTCTTGTTATCAAACAGCGGGATCCTTCTGATATTTCTGAGCCCTGGAATACCCCAATAGCTGGTACTTCTGAAACTTTGGTTCTTTCTGGACCCCCAAAGCCTCCAACACCTGATAAATCTATACCCTTGGACCTTCCTCAGAAAGATACAATGAAATATCAGTACCAAAGGATGACCAATTCAGTAAACCCCTGGGTTAATCCTTTAGCTGGTATCATTGGGCTTCATACTCTACCATTAGTTAGTTCTGCTATATCCTGGGTTTTGTTTTCAAGTGGCATAGATGGATCCCACCTTCTTTCTGGGGTTAATACTGTACAGTTTCAAGTTCAGTCTAGTAAGGTTCCTTTCCATGGTCAACTTCTAGCTAGACCCTGGCTAGAAATTACCCCTGACATTGGACCTTGGACACATTCTGTACCTGATAAAACTGGAAGAGTGATGCAGATACAATCAAGTGAAGAGAATATTGGAAGCCAAATACACCATGTAGTCGGTAGAGTTCACACTGCTTTTAAACCAGTAACTTATAACTTGAATGCATGGGTTCCTTTAACAGTTAATAAAAATGAATTCTGGACTCATTCCACGCTAAATGCAGATGGATCTCAGTATCCTACAGTAACTCTTAGGTTGGAACCCTGGTTTCAGTCAGTCTTAAATTTAGATGGATCCCAAGAAATTACAGAAAAGACTAATGAATACTGGATTCTCCCTGAATCTAAGTCAGCTCAATTGTGGACTTCTTCAGCACTTAATATGCCTTTCACTTGGATACCATCTGCAAGCAACACTATTAAGTCTTGGGCACAATATAATACCAGTCTGGGCAAAGCCTCAAGTCAAATGGAGAGAATAAGTCCATTGAGTAAACGTGAATCTGTTATGGTCAAACCCCAGATTCAAACTGCAGATACAACCTGGTTTTTGATACATACTATTACAAATGTAATTAAGCCTTTTTTTCAGTCTAAAGCTGATACAACCAGGCCCTGGAGTAAACCTGAAGCTGCCATAATCCAAACCTGGAACCAGCCAGAAACCCAAGCAAGAAAACCACTGACTCAGCTGAAAGCAGAAATCAGACCATGGTTACAGACTGAAACTGAAAGAATCAGATGCTGGATTCAGCCTAAGTTTCAAATAGTCAGACCTAGAGCCCAGACTGAAAATGGTAAAGACAAACATTGGACCCAGTCAGAAGCACGTATAATTAGATCCGTGACACACACTGAAATTGAAACCTTCAGACTTGGGAACAAGCCTAAAGCTGGTACAGCCAGATCCTGGTTTTGGACTCAGTCTAATCAAATGAGAGCAAGGTCTCAGCCAGACTTGCAAACACTCTACCCTTGGACTCAGCCTGAAGTTGACATAGTGAGACCATGGACTCAGTCCGAAGCTAGTAGCATCCAACCATGGATGAAGCCTGAAGCATTGACATTCAGAATCTGGTCGCAGTCTAAAGTTAATACAATTACACCCTGGACAGGGCCTGAAGCTGATGTAGCTAGACTTTGGTTGCAAATACAAACCAATACATTCAGAACATGGAACCAACTTGAATCTCAGACAACCATTGCCTGGTCTGAGCTTGAAGCTGATAGAGTCAGACCTTGGTTGTATACTCAAATGCATAGATTCAAACCTTGGATTGAGACAGAATTTCAAACAGCGCATTCCTGGACCCAACCTGAAGGTGATATACCCAGGCTTTGGACTAAATCTGAGGCTGACAATGTCAGACATTGGTTCCAGACTCAAGTGGAGACACCCACAATGTGGACAGAGCCAGTATTCCAAGTAGCCCACCACTGGATTCAGTCCAAAACAGAAATAGTTAGGCCCTGGAACCAACCTGTGGCAGACAAGCTAAGAGCCTGGATACAACATGACATTTACACTGTGAGGCCCTTGGATGAGCTTGAAGGTGATAAAGTTAGATTCTGGACACAATCTGAATCTGACATAAGACCTTGGATTCAGCCAGATGTGGGTATAATCAATCCCAGGGCACAAAATGAAGCTGATACATCAACACCATGGGCATGGGGACAGGCTGAGACTCCAGAAGTTAATCCCTGGGCACAGTCTGAAACCGAAACAGTTATACTCTCAACACAGTGAGAAGCTTCAGCAATTAATCACTGGACAGATATTTTAGCTGACACTGTCACAACATGGGCAAAGACTGAATTTCCAGGACAAAGGCTCTTGGTGTATCCTCTGTCTCATATAGTCCCACACTGGACTCAGCCTGAACTGCCAGTGGCAAATCTCTGGACACAGACTATAGATGATACAGTCACTCATTGGAACCAGGGTGAACCTTCAGAAATAAATTCCTCAACAAAAACTGTAGCTGACACAGCCATCTGGACACAGGCTGAATCTCCAGCAGTGAATCCCTGGTTACAGTCTGAAAATGATACAGTCATATCATGGACCCAGGATGAGTCCCTAGCGGTAAATCCCTGGACAAAGCCTATGGCTGATACAGTCACACAATGGGCCCAGGGTGAACCTTCAGAAGTACTTCCTTGGGTGAAAATTATACGTGATACACAATGGTTGCAGGCTGAGTCCCCAGCAGTAAATCCCTGGATACAGTCTGAAACTAACACACTCCTACTGTGGACGCAGCCTGAATCTCCAGCAGTAAATCCCTGGATAGATACTGTAGCTGGGACAGGCACACAATGGACTCAAGCTGAATCTCTAGCAGTAAATTCTTGGACCCAGCCTGTAGCTGATACAGTCACACTATGTACTCAGAATGAGTCTCCATTATTACATTCCTTGAAAAAGTCTGAAACTCATACATTTATAACATGGACTCTGACAGAATCTTTAGCAGGAAATTCCTGGAGACAGTATGAAACTGATAGTGCCTCAATGTGGACCAAAAAAGGAAATCTAGAAGTAAATCCCTGGGCACAATCTGAAACTGATACAGTCACAACTTGGACCCAGGCAGAAACTCCAGGAGTAAATTTATGGCCACAAACTATAGCTGAAATACTTCCACCATGGACCATGGCGGAGTCTCCAGCAGTAAATCCCTGGACAGAGACTGAGACTGTATTTGATGGTGTTATACCATGGACCCAGGTTGAATCTCCAGCAGTAAATCCTTGGACACAATCTATAGCTGATGTAGACACACTGTGGACCCTGACTGATTCTATAGCACTAAATTCTTGGACAGAGCCTATATCTGATAATGTTATACAATGGACCCAGAGTGAACCTCCAGCCATAAATCAGTGGACACAAACTGTGTTAGATACAATCACATCATTTACTGAGGATGAATGTCATGCAGTAGAGACCTGGACAGACCCTTTGACTGATGCCACACTGGGGACCCAGACTGAAACTCCATTAGTAAATCCCTGGTCAGAGACTGTAGTTTTCACTGTCACACCATGGACCCAGACAAAATCACCAGTAGTAAATCCACTGATAGAGGCTATAGCTGCCACATTATTACCATGGAATCAGGCTGAATCTGCAGCAGTAAATCCATGGAAAGATGCTGTAGGTTTCACAGTAACACTATTGACTCAGGATCAGTCTCCATCAGTGAAAACCTGGACAGAGGTTGTGGCTTTCACAACTGCATCCCTGACTCAGGCTGAATCTCTAGTAATAAAGTCTGTGTCACAGGGAGTATCTGATACAATCTTACTGTGGAACCAAGCTGAATCACCTCTAGTCTATCCCTGGACACAGTCTGAAACTGATGCAATTACACAGGGGACTCAGGGTGAATCTCTAAAAGTAAACCCTTGGACAAAACCTTTGGCTGACACAATCACACCATGGACTCCTGGTGAGTCCCCAGTAGTAAATCCCTGGACAGATGCTGTAGGTGACACAGTAACACCAATGAACATAGTTGAATCTCCTTCAGTACATCCATGGAAAAATTTGAAATTGATACTGTCACACTCTGGACACAGGCAAATTCTGAAATCATAAATCTCTTGACACAGGCTATAGTTGATATAGTCACACGGGGGACCCAGGCTAAATCTCCTGCAGTGAATCCCTGGACACAGTTTGAAACAGACACAGTCACACCTTGGACCCAGGCTGAATTTGCTACAATAAATTCCTGGACCAAGCCCAAAACTAATCTCGTCACACTGCAGACCCATGGTAGATATCCAGCATTAAGTCCCTGGGCACAGCCAGGACCTGACACATTTACATCATGGTCTCAGGTTGAGTCTCCAGCAGTGAATCCATGGACACAATCTGAAACTGACACAATCACAACATGGACCCAGGCTGAATCTCCTGTAGTAAATCTCTGGACACAACCTGAAAATGTTACAGTCACACCTTGGATCCAGGATGAATCTCTTGCAGTAAATACCTGGACACAGACTGAAAATAACACAGTCATACCATGGACTCAGAATGAATCCCCAGAAGAAAATACCTGGACAGAGGCTGTTTCTGAAACAGCCATACCATGGACCATGGGATTTTTTCCAACCATGAAGCCCTGGATAGAGACTAAATTTGATAAAGTCACACCAGGCACTAAATCTCAATTTTCAGAAGTAAAACTTTGGACACAGCAGTAGCCCCAAACATTGGACACTGAAACTGGTACAGTCAAAAGGTGGACTCAGTCTGAATCTCCACCCTTAATTCCCAGGATAGAAGCTATAGCTTCCATAGTCCCATTATGGACCCAGGCTGAATCTCTAGCTGTAAATCAGTGGACACAACCTATAGCTTATAGAGTCACAGAATGGACACAGACTAAATCTCCATCAGTAAATACTTGGACTCAGGTTCAATTTCTGGCAGTAAATACCTGGACACAGTCTGAATCAGAGTACAAATCTCCAGCCCTAAAACCATCAGTTGAGCCTGAGGCTAGTATAGTCATATTGTGGACTCAGACTGAATCTCCAGAAGCAAATCCTTGGATAGAGCCTGTAGCTTCCTTAGTCATGCCATGGACACAAGCTGAATATCCAGCAGTAAGTTCATTGACACAGGCTGTAGCTGATACAATTATCCTGTGGCCTGAGGCCGAATCTCCAGCATTAAATCCCTGGACAAAGTCTGTAGCAGATACAGTCACAGTGTGGGCCCTGGATGAATCTTCAAGAGCAAAACCTTGGACACAGATATTAACCTCATCAGATATATTTTGGACCCAAGCCAAAACAGTAATTCCTTGGTCTACTTTTGAAATATTCCCACAATTCACTCTTATTCAATCTGTAGTGGTTAAAACTTGGACACAATTTGAGAGTGACACAGTCACAGCCCTAACTCAGGGTCAGGCTCTTGCTGTGAATCCCTGGACAGAGATTATCACTTCCAGAGTCACACCATGGATCCAAGCTGAATTTCCAGCAGTAAATCCCTGGAGAGAGGCTGTTGCTTCTAGAGTCATGTCATGGACCCAAGCTATATCTGTAGCAGTAAATCCAGGGACAGAACCTGTCACTTCGAGAGACATACCATGGATCCATGTAGTACTTCCAGTAATAGTAAATACCTGGACAGAGGCTGTCACTTCCAGAGTCACTCCATGGACCCAAGCTGTACCATCCTGGACAGAGGCTGTCACTTCCAGAGTCTTGCCAGGGACCCAAGCTGTACTTCCAGCAGTAAATCCTTGACAGATGCTGGTGCATCCAGAGTCTTGCCCAGACGCAAGCTGTACTTCCAGCAGTAAATCCCTAGACAGATGCTGGTGCATCCAGAGTCTTGCCAGGGACCCAAGCTGTACCTGCAGAAGTAAATCCCTGGACAGACACTGGTGCATCCAGAGTCACACCATGGACCCAAGCCATACCTCCAGCAGTAAATCCCTGGACAGAGGGTGGTGCCTCCAGAGTCATATCATGGAACCAAACTGTACCTCCAGCAATAAATCCCTGGACAGAGGCTGGTACATCCAGTCACATCATGGACCCAAGCTGTATCTCCAGAAGGAAATCCCTGGACAGACGCTGGTAAATTCAGAGTGACTCCATGGACCCAAGCTATACCTCCAGTAAATCCCTGGACAGACACTGGTGAATCCAGAGTCACTCCATGGACCCAAGCTGTACCTCCAGCAGTAAATCCCTGGACAGACGCTGGTGCATCCAGAGTTGCTGCATGGAATCAAGCCGTACCTCCAGAAGTAAATCTCTGGACAGAGGCTGGTGCTTCGAGTCACTCCATGGACCCAAGCAGTACCATCCTGGACAGAGGCTGTCACTTCCACAGTCATTCCATGGGCCCAAGCTCTACCTCCAACAATAAATACCTTCACAGAGGCTGTCACTTCCAGAGTCATGCCATGGACCCAAGTTGTACTTCCAGCAGTAAATCCCTGGACAGAGGCTATTGCCTCCAGAGTCATGCCATGGACCCAAGCTGTACCTGCAGCAATAAATCCCTGGACAGAAGCTGATGCATCCGAAGTCACAGCATGGACCCAAGCTATCCCTTCAGAAGTAAATCCCGGGACAGAGGCTGGTGCATCCAGAGACACTCCATAGACCCAAGCTGTACCCTGGACAGACACTGATACATCCAGAGGCACATCATGGACTCAAGCTGTACCTCCAGCAGTAAATCCCTGGACAGAGGCTCTTGCTTCCAGAGTCATGTCATGGAACCAAGGTGTGTTTCCAGCAGTAAATCCCTGGACAGTGACACTTGTTTCTACCGTCACAACATGGACCCAGGCTACCTCTCCTCTAAATCCTTTGACAGACACTAAAGCTTCTACAGTGAGAATATGGACTCATACTGAATATTCATTAGTAAAAACCTGGACACATTCTGCAATGTCCACAATTATAACCTGGACTCAGTCTGAATATCAAGCAGTAAATTCTTATATACCGACTGTAACTGATACGGTCATATTTTGGACTGTACTTATATCTGCGTCTAAGAAATGGATACTGCCTGAAGCTGGTATATTCAGTATTTCATTGCATCCTCAAAGTGATTCTACTCAATCCTTGATTCAAGGAGAAAATCAAGCATCTCTTCTGTCAACACATCCTAGAATTAATAATGTTAATACATGGCCTTTGCCTGAATTTGAAACACTGGTATCATGGAGAGTGCCTTTGTCTCAAGCAGCCAGACTCTTACCCCTATCTGAAATTGATATCAGCAGATATTGGTTTAAAAATGAAACAGAAAGAGTAAGTAACTCGGCCCACTCAGAACTTCAAACAGTGAGAAATTTGACCCAGTTTGAAACTGATAGATTTGAGCCCTTGGCCCAACATGAAACTCCTACAGTCATATCATGGATTCCAACTGAAACTGGTATATCCCACCCCTGGAATAAGTCTGAGAAAGACAAAGTAAGAACCTGGACCCTTTCTGGAGGTGATGCCTTGCGACCATGGATTCACAGTGAAGCTAGTATATTCAACCTCTGGATCCAGTCTAAAAGCAGTACAGTCACACCCTGGACCAAGCCTGGGTCTCAGTCAGTCAGTATCTGGACTGAAAGAAATACAGGCACATTTTGGTACCTGACTCAAAATGATTCAGTTAGGTCTTGGTCCCAGCTTGAATCTCAAATGACATCTTCTGGGGCCCAAAATGGTATAAGCATCTCTTGGACTCAGTATGAAACTAGTACAGTCAGATCCTGCACCAAGCTTGAAATCAGTTCAGTGCAACCCTGGATTCAGGTTGAAACTGCGACAATTAGATCATGGACCCAGTCTGAAAATATAGAAATATACCCCCTAACCCAGTTAGAAGCTGATACAGTAATAAGACACTGGTTCCAGACTAAACTGAATTCAATAAAACCTTGGAACCAGCCTGAAGCCAATACAATTAGATCATGGACTCAACCTGAAACTGAAAAAATCCAAATTGGGATCCAGACAGAGGGGCAAGTAGTAAAACCTCCAACTTTATTGGAACTTGATACAATTACATCTTGGTTACAGACTCAAAGTGATACAGGTCTACCCTGGATTAAATCCGACTCCCAATCTGTCAGTCCCTGGAGTCAGGCTGATGGTATAAATGAACTCTGGATTCAACATAGGGGTACTGTGAATCAACACTACTCAGAAATCCAAACAGTCAGACCCTGGATGAAGCTAGAAGCTGATTTACTTAGATCTTGGTTCTACATTCCAATGAATAAAGTCAGACCATCGACCAATTCCGAATCTCAGATCTTCAGCTCTGGGTTGCAGCCTGAAGTTGGTATGTTTCACCCTTGGATCCATCCTGAAACCCAAGCAGTGAGATCCTGGGCCCACCCTGAAACTGGTATGATTGCATCATTTGCTATTCATAAACATGACAAAGTCAGAACATGGATCCATACTGAAGTAGAAATCAGACCTGACAGGAATTATAAAGCTGATAGAATTACATCATTTGTTCCTTCTGAGGTTGAGCCAAATAGAGCAACTCCCTTAATTAGCCGTTTCAGTTCCTGGTCTAAACATGTACCTTTTTTACCAATAGAAATAATTCCTTCCCCACATCAGTATTTTATAGCTTTGTCAACTGAGATAGGTACAACAGAAAGCCAATATCAAATCAATTCTCTCCATTTGAGTGAGCTCACCAACATTCCCTTTCTTCCCCTTGCAAGTACTTGGCTTCCTGAAAGACTTCATTACCCGAAGTTTGTCAAATTACAAATTACAAAAACAAATGGAAGCCCTGATGTAACATCTACATCTCTTAGCCCCCTCTCTCCATCATTTTCCTTTCTTATTCCTTGTTCTCTCCCATCACCATGTGCATTGCCCCATTCCTATTTGGTCATTTCTTCTGGTATATTGCCTTTATTCTATATTTTCCCTTCTTGCTCCATTCTTTCTCGAGCAGCCTTCTCTCCTGTTCTCCTGCCTTAGCCTCCTCTTCTGATAGCTCTGTCAAGGAACTGTCTTCCTTAAAATTTACTGAAGAGGACATTCTTTCTCATACTTTTTCTTATCTGCTTGCTGCTCCAGCCACCCTTTTAAGAAAAGAACCTTCTCTGATGCCTGGGTCTCAATCTGGAACCAAGTCTCATCAGCCTGAACAAGATCCTCTCAAGTATTCACAACTCAACGTTCTTTGGCTGAGGGTCACCTAGGTGTGGCCTGGAAAGAGAGTGTCCAGGCTTTCTGGCTCTTCAAGACAGGTGCTATTTCTCATGAAGCCACAGGCAAGTTCAGTGTAGTCATCTATTTGAGTTAATATCCTTAGGACCAAGGTCTTTGTTAGAGCCTAATACAAGAGTTTCTCTATAGGTCAGAAGTCATGCGCTCATAATTGGGCAGGACAAAATTCAAACCATTATTTAGATCAGAGAATGGGGAATGGATAACAAAATCTTAACAGACGTCTACATATTCAGAGAAGACTAATTTTTGCTAGAAACAGTTTTTTTTATAAGTGTAGTTCCTTTCAGAGCATATTATAAAATGCTTTTATTGCTTAGAAATGGATTACTGTTCTATTTGAGGAGTGAATAGACATATGTTATTTTCAGAGAGGTGTATTCAGACAATCTCTGTTCCCATACCCAACTATATAGGGTTAAAATTTATATTTCCAAGCACTTTCCTAAAGTTGAAAATTTACAAGCACTTTGATAAAGATAAAAAATAGGAAATCAAACTGTTCAGGTAAAGGAGGTAATAATACTACCTTCACCTATTGAAAATATGGATTCCTTCTGCAGAGTGTGGATTACGACCTGGCCTTGTGCCCCACTGTCCCAACTGCTGGGAGGCAGACGTGGGTGAATTTCCTTGGATGCTTTCTGTGCAACTCTCTTTCTCCTGTTTCTGTGCTGGCTCTGTACTGAATGAAGAGTGGATCCTTACCTCAGCTAGATGTGCAAATTTCATGTCAGTCTGAGTATGTCATTTCAAGATTCTTTAAAGACGGTACATATTCTTTGTTACAGAAATCAAATTTTGTGTATCTTCTTGCAGTAGTCACATCTGATACATTTTCTTAACTAAAGAGAAAGCATCTCTTCTTGTATCTTGTCATATCTCAAGTATCCATAAATGGGTGCTTTACCTGTTTTTCAGAGATAATTTCAGGATCCAAATCAATAGAACTGTAAAAAGATACCCTATTTTTATATAATTTTACCTATAATAAAATGATGGAAAGTTTAAATAGTAAGGTTCACAGTTTTCCATTTTCTGACATCAACCATGTTATCTCTTAAATATATGGATCTGTAGAAGAATTATAACTCTTTGAAAAATATCCTTTTGAGCATAGTTTCATTTCTTCTTTTAGCATAGTGAAGTAAGTCTTTGGACAAACAAGGAAAACAAAGCCCCCAGAAAGGGAATAACTGTCCGAAGTTATTTACATTATTACTATACAATATTTCAACTCCTAAATTTCAAAATGTATTTCACTAAGTGTTTTTTTTTATTATATTATGTTAGTCACCACGCAGCACATCATTAGTTTTTGGTGTATTTCACTAAGTGTTAAATGATAAATATTAGGATGCCTAATAATTTAAGTTAGGATTTTTCCACAAAGAAATGGTTTGCATTGTAAAACTTACCTCCTCATTTCTGAAGGTGTCTAAACATAGTGTTCCCAATAAGACAGAAGTACTGAAGGGAATAGTAGTACTTTAATGCTCACCTGGACTTTATTTTATTCATTTTAACTCTAGAGTTGTTTTCTACATTGAAATATGTAATAATAAAATGCTTGATAAATTTCCCTCCCAGAAAAAATTCAGAAGCACTAGCCCTGGTCCAAGTGGGGCTTACTGATCTTCAGGAGCCTGCTCAAGCTCAAACTGTAGGCGTTCACCGTGCCATGCCTTACATAGGTCCCAAGGGAACTTTGGGTCCTGGGTTAATCTTCCTGAAACAGCCCCTATATTTTCAACCCTTGGTGCTTCCTATCTGTCTAGAGGAGAACCTGGAGCAAGAGAAAAATATACAGCTGTATGACTGCTGGCTACCCAGTGGGTCCCTCATGAGAGGTGAGTAATGCAGCATATTTACATGAGCATAAGTATGATATATTTGAAAAGAAGCAGTAGTATCCTTTCATGTAATAGAAGGTTTGTGATTATCTTTTCCTTCAGCCATATTTCTCCCTCTAACTAGGGTAAACCTAAAATCCTCTCTGTTCCCCCTTTTCCACTAGGAAGTTCTGGAATTCTGCAGAAAAGGCATCTAAGCATACTGCAAGTCAGGATATGTGCCCAGTTTTGGCCCAAGCTGAATGAGTTCACTTTCTGTGTGGAAGCCAAGCAAGCTCTTGGCGAGACTGGCTGTAAGGTGATACAGTTGAGGGGTGTGGAAAGCAAAAGTTACTTCTTCAAAACCAGAAGTTACTTCCTAGCCTCCTTTAAAGTGTACATGGACATTTTGCTCTTTGTTTCTTGCAGAGTGACTTAGGGGCACCTCTGGTATGCCATCTACAACAAAAGGACACATGGGTGCAGGTGGGAATTTTGAGTCACTTCGATGAACATTGCACAAAGCCCTACGTCTTCAGCCAAGGGAGCCCTTTCCTTTTTTGGCTTCAGGGAGTCACACGGCCCAGCCATGCACCAGGGTCCAAGCAAGGGGCCATGACTACCTCTGCTTCCATCTCCCTTTCAGTCTCTACCTCTACAAACAACTCAGCTTTTACTGCCACTCCTGCTTCTGTTCCACCACAGTTCATCTCTCTGCCACAGCCTCAGAGTAAGGCCCAAGAAAATGGTCGTGATGGAGGTATGAAAAAAAAAATGAAGAGAAAAGAATAATGGAAATAGAAAAGGAGGGGGAGAGTTTTTTCCAGAGAAATGCATGAGTTTTTAATACCAAATATTAGGAATCATTAACCTTATGACTTCCAAAGGTATTTCATACTTGGTGTATTATTTAACTGCCATAATATTTCTTTCTGATACAGTTGACGTGATTATAATAATTTCTCAATTACTGTGATATCCATAGAACTAGAATGGTTTAATCACATTATCAGAATTGAAAGCGGGAACAAGGTTAGCATAGACACTCAAACTTTCTATTCTTCTAACATGAACTTCTTTACTACCACAGAATCTTAACAAAAGTAATGTCAGAATTTTAAGTTGAGAATATACTTTCTTGGTAGAAATAGATATAAAAATTTCTCTAATATGCTCTACTGAAATCTGTTATATTGTGACCATCTTTCTATTCCTTACTATTATGAAATCTGTCATACTATCATCAATGACAACCTCACTTTTCTTTCCTTAGAAATTTATTTCTAACACAATCATATCTCTTCATAGTATATTTTCACCTAATTAAACCTATTTATCATGTTCATACTGTCATATCCATAGTAATGGATGCTTTTTTAAGCTTTCTTTTTAAAAATTATTTTATTATGTTATGTTAATCACTGTACATCACATCATTAGTTTTTGATGTAGTGTTCCATGATTCATGGTTTGTGTATAACAACCAGTGCTCCTTTCATTATGCTCTCCTTAATACCCACCACCAGGGTATTAATAACCCATCCCCCCAATTCCTACCCTCTAAAGCACTTGTGATGAGCACATGGTGTTGTATGGAAGTGTAGAACCGCTATATTGTACACCTGAGAGTAATATTACCATGTATGCAAACTGGAATTTAAATAACAACTTTAAAAAATTAAACCTTAGTGTGATGTGCAGTTGTTACTTTAAATATGATTTTCAGGTTTGCAACTTAGGAAAGTGAAGTTTAGAGTTTGTCCCAAAAGTTTTGAGTCGAAGTAATAGTAGTTAATACATATACAAATTGAAATAATGGTAGAGATAAGATGTATAAAAAGAGTAAGGGAAGAGAATAGGTGAAGACAGTATCTAGACTATCCAGGGAAATACACTGTGTTAATTGTCAAAGTGATGAGGACTTTGAAATATCTGAGCAAAGAACTTCTTATCTTCTTATCTCTACCATATTTCAATTTATATATGTATTACTTCAACTCAAAACTTTTATGAAAAACACTAAACTTCACTTTCCTAAGTGGCAAACCTGAAAATCATATTTAAAGTAACAACTGCACATCACACTAAGGTTTAATTTTTTAAAGTTGTTATTTAAATTCCAGTTAGCATACATGGTAATATGACTTTCAGGTGTACAATATAGCGATTCTGCACTTCCATACAACACCATGTGCTCATCACAACAAGTGCATTGCTTCATTCCCATCACCTGTTTCACCCATCCTCCACCGAGTTCCCCTTGGTAACCATCAGTTTGTTCTCTAGAATTAACAGTCTGTTTCTTGGTTTGCCTCTCTTTTTTCCCCTTTGCTCATTTCTTTTTTTTTTTTTTTCAAATGTGAGTGAATTATATGGTATTTGTCTTTCTCTGAATGACATATTTTGCTTAGAATAATACCTTCTAGTTCCATCCTTGTCATTGCAAATGGCAAGATTTCATTCCTTTCTGATGGCTGAGTAATATTCCAAAGTATATATGTACCACATTTCTTTATCCATTCATCTGTCGATGGGCTGCTTCCATATCTTGGCTATTGTGGACATTGCTACTATAAACATCAGGGAGCATGTACCCCTCTGAATCAGTATTGTTTATTCTGAGGGTCAATACCTGGTACTGCAAATGCTGGGTCATAGGGCAGTTTTACTTTTAATGTCTTGAGGAACCTCCATACTGTTCTCCAGGGTGGCTGCACCAGTTCTCATTCCCACCAACAGTGCAGGAGGGATCCTCTCTGCATCCTTGCCAACATCTGTTGTTTCTTCTTTTTTTTTTAATTTTAGGCATTCTGACTAGTGTGGGGTGATAACTCATGGTGGTTTTGATTTGAAGTTCCTTGATGATGAGTGATGTTGAGCATCTTTTCATGTGTCTGTTGGCCATTTGGATGTCTTCTTTGCAGAAATATCAGTTCATATCTTCTAACCATTTCTTAACTGGGTTTTTGGCTTTTGGGTTTTGAGTTTAACAAATGCTTTTTATATTTTTGATACTAGCCTTTTATCAGATATATTGTTTACAAATATCTTTCCCCATTCTGCAGGCTGCCTTTTAGTTTTGTTGATTGTTTCCTTTTCTGTACAGAAGCTTTTTATCCTGATGAAGTCCCAATAGTTAAATTTTGCTTTTGTTTCCTTTGCCTCAGGATATCTGTCTAGTAAGAAGTTGCTGTGGCTGATGTCAAGAGAAGTTATTATCTGTGCTCTCTTCCAAGATTTTAATGGTTTCAGCTTTCACTTTTAATCCATTTTGAGTTTATTTTTGTGTATGCTGTAAGAAAGTGGTCCAGTTTCTTTCTTCTGCATGTGGCTGTCCAGTTTTCATAACACCATTTGTTGAAGAGACTGTCTTTTTCCCATTGGATATTCTTTTCTGCTTTGTCAAAGATTAGCTGACCAGAAAATTATGTGTTTATTTCTGGATTTTCTATTCTGTTACATTGATCTATTTTTGTGTGTTATGTATCTGTATATTCTGTACCAGTACCATACTGTTTTGATCACTAGAGCTTTGTAATATAACTTGAAGACTAGATGTACTGCTTCCACCCTAGCTTTTCTTTTTCAACATTGCTTTGACAATTAAAGTTTTTCTGTATATGTTCACTAAATGGGCATAATAATAAAAATATATATGTAAAATAATTTAAAAACAAAGTTCTTCTGTGGTTCCAAACAAATTTTTGTATTGTTCTAGCTCTATGAAAAACCCGGTGGTATTTTGTTAGGATTACATTAAATTTGTAGTTTGCTCTGGGTTAGAGACATGTTCACAGTAATTTTTCTTCCAGTGCATGATTGTGGGATGTTCATCATTTTTTCTGTGCTCTACAAATTCTTTCATCCGTGTTTTACAGTTCAGAGTACAGGTATTTCAACCCTCTGGTTAGATTTATTCCTAGATATCTTATTGATTTTGGTAAAACTGTAAATGGTATTGCTTTCTTAATTTCCCATTTTGCTGCTCATTAATTGGTTTATAGAAATGTAACAGATTTCTGCACATTGATTTTGTATCCTGAGATTTTACTTTATCAGTTCTACCTGAATTTTTGTTGGAGTCTTGTCAGTTTTCTGTATATAGTGTCATGTCATCTGCAGGTAGTGAAATTTTAGCTTCTTTCTTGCTGACTGGATGCCTTTTATTCTAGTGCTGGTCTGATTGCTGAGGCTAGGACTTCTGACATTATGATTAATAACAGTGGTGAGAGTGTACATCCTTTTTTTTTTTTTCCTAAATAGGGAAAGAGCTCTGTGTTTTGCCTTTGTGGTTGATTTTATCTGGGGTTTTCATATATGAAGTTTTTTATGTTGCAGTATGTTCCTTCTAAATCTACCTTGTTGAGGATTTTTATCATGAATGGATATTGTACTTTGTCAAATGCTTTTTCTGTGTCTCTTGAAATAATCATATGGTTTCATCCTTTGATTGATGGTATATAACATTGATGTGTGATAATTGAACCACCTACAACTCAGGAATAAATCCCATTTGAGTGGGTGAATGATTTATTTAATGTATTGTTCTATTTGATTTGCTAATATTTTATCAGGAATTTTTCCATCCATGTTCATCAGATATTGGCCTATTGTGGTTTTTAGTGCAGTGTTTCTCTGGTTTTGATTTTAGAGTAATTCTCCCCTCATTGAATGGATTTGGAAGTCATCCTTCCTTTTCCGTTTTTTTGGAATAGTTTGAGAAGAATAGGTATTAACTCTGAATGTTTGGTAGAATTCATCTGGGGAGCCATCTCGTCCTGGACTTTTGTTTGTTCGGAGTTTTTTATCATTATTATTACTGATTCAATTTATAGGTTGGTAATCAATCTTTTCAAATTTTCTATTTCTTCCTGTTTCTAGGAATTTACCAATTTCTTCCAGGTTGTCCAGTTGGTTGGCATATAGTTTCTCATATTTTTTATAATTATTTGTATATTTGTTTGTATTCTTGTGGTGTTGGTTATTATTTCTCTCTTATTTGTAATTTTATTTATTTTAGTCCTTCCTCTTTTCTTCTTGATAAATCTGCCTGGAGGCTTATCAATTTCATTAGTATTTTTCAGAGAACCAGCTCTTGGTTTCATTGATCTGTTCTGTTGTTCTTTTAGTTACTATATCATTTATTTCTGCTTTAATGTTTATAATTTCCTTCCTTCTCCTGGTTTTAGGCTTTGTTTATTGTTCTTTCTCTAGCTCCATTAGGTGTAAGGTGAGGTTATTTCAGACTCTTCTTGCTTGTTGAACTAGGCATGTATTGCTGTGCACTTCCCTCTTAGGACCATTTTTGATGAAACTCAACAGTTTTGGACTGTTGTCTTTTCATTTTCATTTGTTTCCATGTACTTTTTTATTCCTTCTCTGATTTCCTGGTTAACTCATTCATTATCTTTATTTAGTTTAACTTCCATGTATTTGTGGTGTTTCCAAGATTTTTTTTCCTTGTGGTTGACTTCTCATTTTATAGCATTGTGGTCAGAAAAGATGCGTGTGATCTATTCTGGAGAATGACCCATGTGCACTTGAAAAGAACGTGTCCTTTGCTCTTTTAGGTTGGAATATCATGATTATATATGTGAAGTTTATCTGGTCCATTATGTCATTTAAAGCCCTCTTTCCTTGTTGATTTTCTGTTTGGATCATCTGTCCATTGATGTAAGGGTGGGGTTAAAGTCCCCTACTCTTATTGTATTATTACCAATGAGTTCCTTGATGTTATTAAATGCTTTATATATTTGGGTGCTCCTATGTTGGGTGTATAAATATTTACAAGTTTTAGAACTTCTTGTTGGATTGTCTCCTTTAAGATTATATAGTGCCCTTCTTTGTCTCTTGTTAATAATCTTTGTTTTAAAGTCTAGTTTGGGGTGCCTGGGTGTCTCAGTTGTTTGGGCGACTGCCTTCGGGTCAGGTAATGATCCTGGGATCCGGGGTCCTGGGATGGAGTCCCACATTGGCCTCCCCCTGCTCCATGGGGAGCCTGCTTCTCCTTTTGCCTCTGCCTGCCACTCCCACTGCTTGTGCTCTCTCCCTCTCTCTGTCAAATAAAAAATTTTTTAAAAATCTAAAGTCTAGTTAAAAATATTGCCACTCCGCCTTTCTTTTTATAGCCATTTGCATGATAAATATTTTCCATCCCCTCATTTCAATCTGCAGGTGTCTTTAGGTTTCAAATGAGTCTATTTTACACAGCATACAGATGGGTCTTCCCCATGGATGGACAAATCCATTGTGTCACTCTTTGTCTTCTGATTGGAATATTCAGTCCATTTACATTCAACATAACTATTGATTAATACACATCAATGTATTTGTTTAGTGGTTGTTTATGAATATTTTCTTTGATACGTTCTTGTCTTTCTTTAATGGTTTGCTTATTTTCTTTAGTGATATACCTGGGTTATTTTCTCTTTGCATATTTATTAGTGGCTTTGATTTGTAGTTACCATTAAGTTTGTATATAATATCTTCTACATATAGCAGTCTATATTAAGTTTATGGTCATTTAAGCTTGAAACCATTCTTTGATACTTTCCACCTCTCATTTTAATATCTGCTGTTACTTATCTATTTATTTATCTATTTGTTTATTTTTTGAGAAAGCATGAGCAAGAGGGCAGGGGAGCGACAGGGGGAAAGGGAGAGAGAATCTCAAACAGACTCCATGCGCAACATGGAGCTGGACTTGGGCTCAAACTCAAAACGCTGAGATCATAAACCAGGCCAAAATCAAGGGACTTAACCAAATGAGCCACCCAGTCCCCATAAGCTCTCATATTTTATTTTTTTTTAAAGATTTTATTTATTTATTCATCAGAGACAGAGAGAGAGAGAGAGAGAGAGAGAGAGGCAGAGGGAGAAGCAGGCTCCCAAGGAGCAGGGAGTCCAATGCGGGACTCGATCCCAGGACCCCGGGATCATGACCTGAGCCGAAGGCAGACGCTTAACCGTCTGAGCCACCCAGGCGCCCTAAGCTCTCATATTTTAAATCCTTTTATTTTCTGGGTTCCCTGCATTAAATTTTATAGAAGTGTTAATTTTTACTGCTTTTATGTTTCCTACCTTCATACTGTAACTTTTGTTCTCCTGTTTCCACTCAGAGTCCCTTTTTAATATTTCTTGTAGAACTGGTTTACTGGTCACCAACTCCTTTAGTTATCTTTTGCCTGGAAAACTCTATCTTTCCTTCTGTTCTGAAGGATAGCCTTGCTAGATAGAGGATTCTTGGCTGCAGATTTTCTGCATTTAGCACTTTGAAAATATCTTGCCACTCCTTCTTGCTGAAAATCCACTCTTATTCTTATGCATTTTTCCTTATATGTAACTGTCTTCTTTTGTATTGCTGCTTTCAAAATTTTGTCTTGTCACTGTATTTTGCTAGTTTAATTACAGTATATCTTGGTGTGGATCTACTTTTGTTGATTTTTGTGGAGGGGTTTCTGTGCCTCTTGGATCTGGATATGTTTCCTTCTCCAGATTAGGGGAGTTTCAATTACTCTCTCTTTAAATAAATTCTGTGCCCCCTTTTCTCTCTGCTTCTTGGCTCCTATAAAATGAATGTTATTACATTTGTTGGAGTCACTGAGTTTATTCTCATTTTGTGTACTTCTCTCTTCTCTCTTTTGTTCAGCTTGATTACTTTCCATTATTCTGTCTTCTAGATCACTAATTTGTTCCTCTATTTCTTCTATTCTTCATGCCATCAAGAATGTTTCTCATTTCATTTATTAAGCCCTTTATCTCATATGTTATTTTTGTGTTAGTAGTCTCACTGATGCCTTCCAGTCTTTTCTCAATTCAGTGAGTATCCTTATGACCATTATTTTGAATGCTCTATCAAGCATGCCACTTATATCAGTTTTGCTTAGACATTTGGCTTTGGCCTTATCTTGTTCTTTAATTTAAGACAGATTTCTCCATCTTTTTATTTTATCTAAGTCTCCTTGGCTATTTCTGTGTGTTAGGGAGGTAAGCTACAATTCCTCTTCGGACAGTAGTGGCCTTAGGAAGAAGAGGTCCTGTAGTGACCTGCTGTATCGTGTTACTGTTCCCCAAATGCTGCCACTTCCAGGCATGCTTCCAGTGTATGCTGCCTTTGTTCTTTTGTTTCATTCTGGCCACTTTATCATTTCAGCCAGTCTTTTACAATGGCTCTCATCGCCTGCTCTGTGCAGTGTTTAGTCTCTTGCCGGAATGTGGTTGGTTTTAACTAGGTGTGCTCTGGTCTGCTTTTGAAATGAGATGTGTTACCACTGCCTGTGGACCCAAGGCTTCACAAAACTCTCAGGTTGGGAGATGTGACGTAGGCAGGAGTTTGAATTAGGCTTATGGGGAAGCCCACCATGGTGAAAAATCCACCACACTGAGACTAAGGCAAATTTGACTGAGAAGGGCAGTCTTGCCAGAGCACAGAGTTGTGGAACTTGGTGTAAAAAAGTTGTGTAACAAGGAACCATGCTGCACCGGTTACCACAGGTGGCCCTGTGTTTATTCAAAGGGGCAGGGGATGTAAATGGTACCTTCTAGATCCTTTGTTCCTGGAGATAGTCTGTCTATGAACACTGCCTCTGGGACATTCTCTGAACTGAAGGCTCTCTGCTATGTGCCCCAGGTGTTCTTCAGATTACTGTTTCCACACTGTATGTTTCCAGGCTGTTTACCTGTCCTTTCTCTAGGAGCAGCCTCAATACCTCTGGACTCTCCCAGAGCCAAGCCTACTGACTTTAAAACTACAAAATTCATCCCCTTTCACCTTCCAAGCTAATTCCTATGGGGTTTGTTTTCTTTGTGCACTGCTATGTGTGCTAGTCTGTCTGTCACCCTTCTTCTACATCATTGCTCCCTACCCACTGCAGTGGCCATGAGCCATTTCTCTCACAAACAGCATCTCCACACTTCCTGCCTTCTTTGATATGGCTGCTTCTGTCTCTTTAGCTGCATAACTTGTTCTCTCAGTCTTCAGATCAAATTATGTTGCATTTCAGATAATTTGATAGTTATATAGTTGTGTTCATTGCATGGGGTGCCTATGTGGTCTTACTGCTGTACCACCATCATCCCGTCCTAAGTGTCACCGAATTTTTAAGAAGTAATTAAGCTCAGTTCTTTCTGATTCACTTAATTTTCTAAATTTATTTCTCCAATAAATAGTCAAATAAAATTTTGCTTCTTTTTTTTGTTGCTTACTACGTTAATGACTCCTAACTAAGCAAGCTAACAGCTGAAAAAGAATTCTACTTGGGAAGAGACCTATAATAGTTCCCTACAGTTTGCCAAATGTAAGTTAATTAAACTGGGCCATAAAGAAATGATGGATCTGGAAACATTATAAGGCTCACAACAACATTCCTTTTAGGGAAAGAGCATATATGTAACAATACAGACTGTGTGTTTACAAGTCAATTTTAGTAATAGTGATAAGTTTAGAAGGACTAGGAGGGATGAAACTTTAAAGATGGGCTACAGATGACGATTCTACTGAATTTACTTTTATTCTCAGCTTTAGCAGATCGAATTTCTCTATGATATGCCATGCCTTGGCAAGCCATGATTATCAGCTGTGGCCGTCAAATTTGCAGTGGTTCCCTTGTTATCAGCTCTTGGGTTCTCACTGCTGCCCACTGTGTCAGGAACATGTAAGTTTGCATCCTGCTTCATATAATACACTGTGCTACAGTATTTTCAAATTAGTTTGTTGCAGTCTTCCTTGGATTAATTCACTTCCTATTATGTCTGAACAGTATCTCTTATCTCTATAGAATCTTTGCCTCAGGCTAAGCAAGAATTTGCCTCAGTGTGTTTGATTGATATTTCCTTCAGTTAATACCTCTCTAAATCCACTGTGTGTGAATTTTGAGTTTTCACAGGGTTCTGATTTCCCTACAGGTAAAGTAGGAACTTTATACATCATAGCTAACAGAATACATTAGAAAGCCTAATAGTTATGGCTGTTAAGGGCTCATATATCCTAGTGAATATATTCTAATTAGTCTCTAACTACACACTTAAGAATCCTGAAGACACTGCTGTAATACTAGGCCTGAAGCACCCTGGATCACCTCTGAGAGTTGTCAGGTGTCTAACATTCTACTGCATGAGAGATTTCGGTTGGTGAGAGGGGCAGCAAGAAATGATCTAGCACTGCTGCTCCTTCAAGAGGTCCAGACTCCCATTCAGCTCTTAGCACCATTGGGACATCTGAAGAACCTCAATAGCTCAGAATGCTGGCTTTCTGGGCTAAGAGTTCTCAAACCAGGTCAGTAGTTAATTTGCTTATTAGGACAATGGTTCTAAAATATGTGAGATGGGGGATCCATTTGTTGGATGTTAAAATTCAGGTAAGAATTCTAACCAATATTGTCTCCATTATTAATTTTAAATTTTTGATCAAAATCAGAGATATTCTCTGGGATTTGTTTTGGTTTTATAAAATGACAGTTTTGATAATGACTACGGAAGATTTCAAATGTGCAAAATGATGCAAGGTAGATCTTTCTGTGTACAGTCAAGTTTAGTAAATAAAGTAGACATGGACTGCTTCCTAAATGTGCTAACTTTATAATAATGAAAACCATAGGTCACTGTTTTTACTTATACTTAAGAAAATGAAGTTAGATATGACTTGAAATACATTTTACAAATGAAAATCAAATTGTAATTTATTTGGAATGGCCTTTAAAAAGTGAGGAAAAATTATTAGAATGGATAAATATGTGCAGTAAGAAGGTGATAACAAAACAAATGAAGTTTTTTGGCATTAAAACTTAGAGATAATTTAAAGTGATGATGATATCATCTCATTAGTTAGTGTTACAATGCAGGCTATATCGCTTGGACTTCTTATTTTATACCTGTTTTTCTAGGAGAAACAGATGAGAATCCAGAAATGTTACAGATGCAGGTGATGGGAGCTTCAGGCTGTGCCCACCTCCACCCTGACATTGGCAGTTCTATTATCTGCTTCATTACTCAGGAGAAAGGCTCTGATACGAATGTGGTAAACAGTTCCTGTTCCTTTTTTAATTCTAATTCATAGAAACTATAAATTTTTCTACATATAAAAATGTAGACCATGCAATTAGTAAGTTATAAATATAAGAAATTGGGTTTTTGTTCAGTGGGAATAAACAAAATTACTTACAGAACAAACTTCCTCAAAAATGTATGCTATTAATCTCTGGTTTATCTGACACTTGTTATTCTTAACTATCCACACTGAAATGCTGTTTTGGTGGTGTCCATAGAAATTAGGAATTTCATATAATTCTGTATATTCTAATACATGGCTTCTAAATTTCATCATATCTGAAACCTTAATTTGCCTTTATAAATGCCATCTTTATGGACTAACGGTCAATGGCATTATCAGTAGTTTCCTATGAGAAGAATCTATTTGGTAATTATATTGATTGGCTGCTAGCTATTTGAGACCTCTTTATTTTCCGAATAGTTTTTCTCTTTCCAACTAATAAAGTCTAATAATAAGTAAGAATTTAAAACAGTGACTTTAATCAAAATTCTATCAGTGCCTTCACAGGAACCTGTGACTCCTGGCAGTGCTGTTATGTGCAGACCAGTGTCTGGAAATGGCACCTAGAGACGGATAGGCTTTACCAGTCTAAAGGCACTTGCTACTATTGTCAGCTCACACTATTCCTGGATATTTTCCACATCAGCAAAAACAGGTCATCCCCTAAACCAGGCACTCATGCCTTGGGTTGAAAAGCCAAAGTCATGGGCGCCTGGGTGGCTCAGATGGTTAAGCGTCTGCCTTCAGCTCAGGTCATAATCCCAGGGTCCTGGGATCGAGTCCCACATCAGGCTCCCTGCTCCCTGTTCCCTTCTCCTTCTGCTTCTCTCCCTCTCTCTCTGTCTCTCATGAATAAATAAATAAAATCTTTAAAAAAAAAGCCAAAGTCATTTAGTCTTCGTAAACAGGCAACACTACCACTTTCATCATTAATGATTCTTGTAATGCAGAGTCTATTGTAAACCAGTGGTTATAATTACCAGTACCAATCTGGTCACACTGTGATAAAAAAAAAAGAGATCAGAACTTCCAATTAAAACAAAACAGTTGAATTAAGACCCTAACTTCTCTGCTGTTATTCCTTAGAAAAGCATCAATTCTATCCATTAAAATGACAGTCTTTTAACATTGTAAAAAAAAAAAAGATTTTAACAATTAAAATTTCAAAAAATTAAAACCTTCCACCATGACTTGTGATAATAGTTAATTAAGACAATATAAAAAATAAATCACATTGAAAAATTGACAAATACTAATCACACCTTATAAAACTTCAGAGCGCTCATGTGTTTATCAAAAACATATACACCTAAACTTATTTTATTTCAGTTGTTAAAGAGAATAAAGACAATTATAAAGCTTGAAGTAGTTAGGAAAACATAAAAAAATTAATACACAATGTACATAAAACCCTTAATTATATAAAAATAAACATGAAAGAAGGAGTTTTCCTTTGGATTTTCCTTATGTAACTAAACAAGTTAACAAAGGGGAAAAAAGCAAACCACAAGCAAGAAATAGAATCTTAGTTATTAAAACTGTCTTCACAACATGAGATGGAGGCTTGGATTAAAAAGATTATAGGAATTAAGCATAGAGCAGCTATATAGACACAAAGTACTTGTTTGAAACTGAAAAATGATTGTAAACACAGACAAGTAATATGGCATGAATTATATATTAAATTAACTGCAATTGAAATTAAAATTAAAAAAAATAAAGGAGTCATGGTAAATGAAGAAATCATGAATACTGTTAGCTGTAAAGATGGGACATTGCAAAGAAAAAACTTTTTTTTGAACAAATAAGATCAACCAAGCCAAACCGTGTGACAGAAAACATATGCTTTTCCTGGAGGCAAAGGGGACCCAGATGCTCCTCCCTGTACAGGAAGTCTGGGCGAACACTGTGGAGAGGGTGAACACTGCAGTCCTCTGGCTTGGTGACCTCAGTGCTCACTCTTTGGAAGGCCAGGCGGCAAGGAGCTGAACACGGCAACCAGGTGACAAGCAGCACGAACACCTTCACCACCAGAGATGGAGCGTCTTGTGTTGCATTCTGCCAACAGCACGAATGCCCCAGGAAGGGGTTCCCAGCTCGTCTAGCCTGCAGAGGAGAATGCATCCACTCTCGACTTCCCTGCTCCGGGCCAGGTGGGTGAGACTGTGAGCGGAATATCAAGCCGGGCCATCACGTCCCCAGAGCTGGCCCACAAATGTGGTGAGAGAATGCCCAAGAGTGGTTTTTGAGCCAGCAAAGTAGGCCTGGGGTCATTGGTCTGGTGCCAATGCAAGCCAGGCTCTCCAGGCATCACCGACAAGCAGGGGCTCCTTGCTCGCCCCCTACCCCCGTCTTAGTTGGGGGAAGCATGCACATATATCCAGGCCTAGTCCCCGACCGGGTCTCCACGCGTTTCCCCCAGAGTGGATATCATATGCGCCCCCACGGTCTTGGACCGTGGTTTCCATCTGTTCGCCCTTTATGTGGATGCTGTCCAAGTCCACTAGCACTCCCGAGTGACATTTGTGCAATGACAGACGCTGAGAAGGGCCAGCGACAATAGGTGTGCAGCCTGGGAAGGAGACTGAAACCCCTAGCTATTTCCCACACCTGGGACCATCCATGCAAGCAGCACAGATGGGTGGTGTGCCTCACATCTGCCTGCCAACTCTCAACACACCCTCCTTGCCTTTGCATCTGTGCATCTGTGCATCGAGAGGGGAGACAGATTCCTGAAGAACCATGGAATGCAAGTAAGACCTGTGTGTCCAGAGGGACATGGCTGCGCTTGGCCTCTTGCCCCTTTCTTCATCATCGGCAGAGCTGGAAATCCCACAGTCCCTCTCCTTTGCTTCCTGGGGCCTATAAACACACTCATACACACGTGTGCACATGCAAACACTTAGACACACGACACACACACATACGGTCTACACAGGCATGCGCCAGTGGACACAGAAACTCACACACACATGCCTGGAAACACACAGAGACACACAACACACACGGGCTCATGCAAACACACACAGACAATACACACCCACACACCCACACACCCGGGCTCGACACATGGGAAAGAAGATGGCATGCACGCAGACACAAACCCATGCTGACAGGCACTGCTCTCTCTCCCTCACACACAGGAGTGCACACACACACAAACACAATCTGTGTCCCACAGGCATGCATGTGCCTGCACACACCCACTTACACACACATTGGTGCATGCACACACTCAGATCACATAACACATAAACACGCATATCCTGCACAAACAAATGCGCACTTGCCCATGCAAACACACACAGCTGTGCTCGCAAACACACACACAACACTCACACAAGGTCTCTGGCACAGCCATACATGCTTGGCTTGGCACAAACACACACAACCCCTTCCGCCAAAGAACTCCCGCAGACACAGGCGCAACAAATACACAGGGTCTTAGGCACACATGCATAAACCACTGACCCTCACCCAGAGACACACACACTCATGCCCTCAGGATACCCACAGGGAACAGAAACACATGGTTTGGTCACACAGGAACGCACAATGAGCCACACCAACACACACACATGCATGTGCTAATGCAAACATGCACAAACGCAGGGCACACAAAGTGTCTGGTACACAGCCATGTGTGCTTAGCTAACCAACACACACACACACTTTTGCACGTGTAATCCCATACACACAACATATACAAAACTCCAGTACAGAAGAATACACAATTGGCCCCGGAAAACACAAACACACACAAACACACACACGGCCTGTACAACACACAGAAACTCAAGGAACACACATGGTCTTCAGTACACAGGCATACACTGCTGGACCCGCACCGACAGACATGCACACACACACACACACACACATACACACTAGCTCATGCCAACACACATATATGCAACACACACACAGCCACACGTGTTTTCGGCACACAGGTCTGCACACATGACCACCCAAATACACACATGTTAATACAACACACACACACCAACCACACACACAATCTCCAACACAGAGGCATGAACAGGTGGCTACAGAAGTGTGCACACACACACACAATCAGCCAAAGGCCTGCAAACACACAGACACACAGCAGACACCCTTGTGCATGCAAGCACACATACCCTCAACACTCACACGGAAGGTCTCTGATGCCAGACATACAAAGCCCCGCAGAAAGTCACATACCAGGTGCACGTAGAAGGACACACACGCCATACCCCCATGGACTAGCACACACAGCCAGTCAGATTGCTGCTAGCATGCACACACACATTCATGTTCCCTGGGAAACCCACGGACCATGCAACACACACAAGGTCCCCATACACAGGCATTCAACTTGGCCACAAACACAGTCCACTCTGGGGAGGCAAAGAGCCACTCAGGAAACACAAACCAAACGCATATGATCTCCAGTGCACAGGCATGGCCTTAACAGAAACACACACTTACGTGCACAAGAAACACACACAAACACTCACACAATCCTGGGAAACACACACTATCACCGGCACACAGGCACGCGCATATGGCCACACACATACACACATACGCACACATGCAAACACACGCACACTTGAAATAGAAACAAACATGGTGCTCGGACGGAGGTATGTGCACTTGGCCGCAAACACGAGCACACGCACACACGCCCATCCATGTGCAAACACACACTCAGGGAACACTCGCCAACTCACAAGGTCTGTGGCACAAAAGCATGCACACTTGGCCAAACACACCAACACATATGTGGGCATGGAACCACGCAACACAAACACACCCTGGGTCCTGACACAGAGGCACACGCACGTGTCCTCGCAAACACACACCCATGCACCTGCAATAACACCCTCCCGATACACACACCAAGACACATGGTCTCCGGTCCACAGGCATGCACTCTTGCCACACACATATGTGCACATGCAAACTCACACACACCGCACAAATACACACAATCCCCGGCATAGAGGCACGCTCAGTTGGCCTCACATGCAAGTACACACATGCACGCACGCACACACACACACACACAGCCAAACGCAGACCTCCCTCACAGACAGCCCATTCACAAAGCCTCGGTACCTTCCACCACTCACACCTGCCTTCCCTCACATGTCCATGAACTGTCCCCTGTGGATGGGTTTTGTGGCACGGGACAATGTGGGTCCATGTGGACCACGAGGGATGGCCTGCTCCTTCGTCCTCCCAGGACACGTGGGTTTTGCAGTGCTCCTGACCGGATGCATGCATGGGAACGCATCACAGCAGTCCAGGGCACGCTTCCAGGAGCAAGGGTACTGGGCCAAGCTCCCTAAGTGGTGTCGATGGGGCGGGACCAGGAGCCACCAAGCCACAAGGGCCCTGCTCGCCAGGACAATTCCCAAACTGTGTGCCCTGCCCTAAAGTATCAGACACTAATGAACAGAGGTCTGCCTTTTCCCCTCCTCCTCCTAGAGCCTGCCTCGGGTGTCTTCATGACAGGCCCTGGCCTGCACCCGTGCTTCCAGCACCTCTGAGGAAGCCTCCGCCCGAAAGGGGAAGGCAGAGGGCCTGACTGCTCTCTGTTCCCACGTCCCCCTCGCCTGTGCGTGTGGCCTGCAGGCAGTCACTGCTTTGGACGGCTGGATGTGCTCCGTCCCACTGTCACGGCTGGGATTGCTTGTGTGTTTGCCTGAAGCCCCGTGACTTTGAGGGGCCTCCTGTGCCCAGGAGGGGGCCGCTCGGGTCACCTGGAGCACGGCTGCGCACCCACGGCCCAAAGCGTGGTCCTGGCAGAGTCGGCGAGTGAGGGAGGGAAAGCGGTAAGTGGGGGCAGGGGGGAAGCAAAAGAGAGAGAGGGACAGAGAGACCCCACACCGGGAGGAAGGGACACAGGGAGAGGGCAGAGAGGACAGAGCGAGGGGGCGGTTGAGGACACAGAGGGGGAGAGACAGGCAGGGAGGAAATGTGCGGGTAGGCGCCTGGGCCTGGGGCCTCGGCCTGGCTGTGTGGGGCCTGTGGAGACAGAGTTTGCAGCACCCCGGCAGCACCGTGTCTGGGTTCACACAGTCTGCGGAAGCAAGGCAGCCCGCTGACTGACTTGGCAACCCGAGAGCAGATGACATTGTGGGTTTGCCCTGAACTCTTTGGAAAACCATGCAGGCTCTGAAGGACAGGGAAGCGGGGAGGGCAGCCTCTCCGTGTGCCCCATGTACCCAGCAAATATTTCCTTCCAATATCTGCTCTGAGACAAAGGTGCTTTGGGCTCCACTACTTGTCATAGAGTGATGACCCCTGTTCCCTGAGTTCCGCAAGGCTGTTGGTAGTGCTGCAGCCCCAAAGCTTTGACCCAAAGCTTCTGCTGAGACACATCGGGACAGGTCTCAGCCCCTGCGTTCTCACCCCCGCCCCGCCCCGCCCCGCACCTTGCCACCGCCTATGCTGTGCATAGAGGGAATGGGGACCCACTTCACCCTGGGAGTGGGAGGCAAGATCCCTTCCCCCCAGCACTCATGGCCCTGGCCGTGGATCTGCTCCTGCCCTCCTCGCGGTGATCCTCCACAGCAGCCAGGCCCCCCAGCCGGAGGAAGGATACGGCCTGGGCCCAGAAGCCAGGGACGCACTGGATGACGGCCCTCCGGCGAGCCAGGTGAGAACTCCGGTTGTGATTCATCCTGCGCTTGGGCCGCAAGTAGGGCCTGGTAGCTTGGGCGTCCACAGAGCTGAGCGCTAACTGAACAACCTCCAGCGCGGCCAGTGGGGCCCCTGCTGGCTTGGGACCCAGCCCTGGCCCTTCCTGCCGCAGCTCCTGCAGCTTCTCGTCCTGCTCTGCTTGTGCCACCTCCTCGTCTTCCGCCGCCACGACCTCCACCAGCGCCACGATATCCTCCACCACGACCACCAGTCCTCCCCGGGCCAGCCTCGCCTCTGCGCTGCCGGGTCTCAGCCTCCTGCACAGACTCTCCCGCCATGCCCCCCGCACCTAGGGCCTGCGGCGCCCCCGCCTCTCCCCAGGCGCCTGCCTTCCCACGGGACTCCGCCTCCTCACGACCCCCTCCGTGGAATAAGGTGGTCCAGGATTGCGGGGCAGCCCTGGCTTCCCCGGACCCCGCCTCGCTCTCCATGGAGCGGTGGACCTGAAACCCCGCAGCCATGGAGGGAAGGAGCTGGTGGGCAGAGCACGCGGCTCCCACAAGCGGCCGGCAGGTGGAGTTCTGGCGCCCACGCCTGGAGGCCGGCACCTATCAGAGGCCGCGGGACTGGGGGACACATGCGCACAGAGCCTTGGGGCCTGGTTGCATCTGGGTGGCGGCGCAGGGGTGCGCATGTGGCCTTGGCGGGATGGAACCCCGGCCTCATGCCCATTATGCTGACGGGCCCCGGGGACCGGTGGCAGGGCGGTGGGCGTGACCACAGCCAGCCCCAACCCTCGCCCCCGCGGGAGACAGCCCGCACCTGCATCTTCTCAGGTGTGGCGACCATGCATGGACCCTGGCCATTTTCTTCGCTGAGGCCTCCCACGTCATTCCCGGGAGGTCCCTGCTATCACAAACCTCGTGTTCACCTTCTCGTCAGTTCCCCTGGGAACACGCTACTGGCACCGGGGAATTCAAACGCAGCGGCTCAATAGGGTGACTGCCCGCCGCCCAGAAACCTCACCCGGCCCCTTAGTCACACCGGGGGAAGCCCTGAAGTCATCAGTTGGTGCTCCAACCACTGGCACATCGCTGTCAACATGCCTTTCCCCCCTTTCCCCGCCCGGTGCGGGAGGGAGTCGGGAGGCCGCCCAGCAGGATCCGGGATGCGGGGACCTCCCCGCCCCAACGACCCGCCTCTCCTACAAAGAGAGGAACCGCACACAGATAATTGGCCTGAAATTAACAAGGAGCCAACGTCTGAAGCCACCTCCGTGCTTACACAACCCCTGGCACAGCCCCCGTGAGGTCTGCGATTGGGACTCGGTGGCATGCTAATGGGCCGGCTAGGTAGCCTAAAGGGTAACTCTGGGTGTGTTCTTTCATTAAAGCCACGGGTAGGACTCGCTCCCACCATACTTTCCTCTGCCGGGCCCTTCATCTTTGTTTTTTCCCTCCTTGTCTGACTTCTACACTCCCTTTCCCTGTGACTCCCTTCCCGCCTCACCATAACTGCAGGGGATGTCCGAGTTCCAGCATAATGGTCCATGGAAAATGCTTTTATCTGCCTTCCTGAGGCGCTGTGGCTGTCTTGGCTGCTTCAGCTCTGCTGCAAGTTCTTCCTTGGTCTGTCACTGAGTTGAGTGCCAGCCAGGGATGGGATGGCAAAGTGAGCACTGGCAGCACACCCTGCCCTTTCTCTGGTACTCACCAGGTCCTTCGCGACAGTCCCACACCTCATGTCGATCCGCTGCAGGGAGGCATTCCGGAATATGTAGGATGCACGCTGCATGAGGTTGGAGGAAGGCCCAGTGGGTGATGGCAAGGCCGAGGGCATTGGTGTTGCATCGTGGGAGGGCCTCCCATCCCTAAGAGGAATGGGTCGGGCCGCCCGTGGCAGGAGGGGGGCATTTGACCGGAAAGAGGCCGGAGGAGCCCCCTTGGGGTGAAGTGCAGGGTTCTGGGCCGTAGCACGTCACCGTTTCAATCTCTGCTTGTCAACGCAAACGAGGGACCCTGCACGGATAACAACACACGGCCGTGTGCGGGGGAGAAGCACAATTTTCTGAGACTGTCCCTGACACAGCCCAGACTGTGGGTTTACTGCTACAGGCCAAACCGAATTAGGTCTTGTAAACGTGCCCAAGACACTAAAGGAGGGTTCCGAGGAAATAGTGCACCCAAAACAGCGCATCCCTGGAGTCGGAGAAAACTGGGAGCGGGGGTGCTGGACAGAGAGCGGGGGAAGAGCTGGAGCAGCACGGAGAAGGAGAGGAGGAGAGAGGGTGGGCCCAGGGAGAGGAACAGGGAGCGAGAGGAGGGGGTGCGAGGGAGAGAGGAGGGCAGAGGAGGAGGGAGGCCTGGGGACAGGGAGGGAGGGGGAGGGAGAGAGGGAGGGAGCGAGGACGGGCGGAGGCGTGGAGGGAGGCTGAATTCTGTACATTGCAAAGCCTACAGCCTGAAAGGAAACATTCCTCCCTGGACGTCAAGAGGAGATCTGAAAGCACCCTGGACCTGCAGACAGATCCCATGAGGTCATGAGGGATGAGATGGAGAGGCAAAGCCACAAAGAGATGAAGTGAAGGCTTCTCAGAGGTCTGCGGGAAACCCTCATGCCCACCGCGGACAGGCACGAGTCGGGAACGCCAGTGACAGGTGGGAGGGAGTTAGTCACGCAGCAGTTGCACGAAGACCTAACATGACAGGGCTTTGCACATTGGCCCACAATGCTCACTCTGCACATCCAAAGAGCCCAATGGGCTCCTAGCAGAAGGCACGCTCCAAAGAGACGCCCAGGCCACTGGACCAGCATGGCAGAGATGCATCTTTCGGCAGCCTACAGAGGTGGGACTGACCAACCACACACCGGGGATCCTCAGGGAGAGGAAGAGCCCGCTTCCCCTTCGGATGCGTGGAGGCCAGAAGGCGGTGCGTGATACGTTCGACAGGTTCAGAGAAAAAGTACTGTAACGTGCAGGTGACGTTCGGCACCAATACCCAGAAAATGTTCACAAGACATAAGGAGAAGGAGTGGGAGAAGGAGCCCGTGGGTCGGGAGGGGTGGGGCTGGGATGGAGGTGGGAGGCGGGGCTCTATGCTAAGGAGAGTCCGGCCTGCCGAAATGAAGCGGGTCCCTGAGTTCGTTAAGTCAAGCTGCTAGCCTGAAATAAGGCATCCCCGTAGAGTACATCATTACAAACACCAGAGCAGGATTTGAGTATGGAAGTTGGGTTGCCTATCTGGCCCCAAAGACAAATCCGTCCAAGCAGGCATCCGTCTGCATTCCTCGGCTGAGCACGCCCAGAGCTCTATCTTGTATGCTGTATGATGCCCTTCCGTGGAGTCATGACAGACAGCCGGGAGGAGGCCCCTTGCGCCTTACGCCAACCAAGTCCATGTTATTAGCTGACCTGGGTCCCCCCAGGCTAAAGTGTTCGCTGCAACTGTGAGTGGGGAGAGCCCCCAAAAGGCGCGTTCAACATAGACGCGGTAAAGCACTGTGCTAAAGTGAAAGAAGCCAGTCCCAGAAGAAGGCCTACTGGATCGACCCCCCATGTGTGCGGAAGCTGAAAGTTAAGTCCGAGGCATGCAAGCGACCACAGGCAAGAGTTGAGGTTACGGGATGAACGGGGTAGGGGAGGGTTGGTGGGAGGGCGCAAGGGGGAGGTGTCGGCCCGAAGACCCACGTCCGACAGGGGCAGGAGTTCTGCAGACCCAAGGTGCCTGGTGCCTGCAGGAAAGCATACTTGGCTGTGGCCCTAGCGTGTGGATAAGCCAAGCGTTTGCAGAGAGATTTCAGAACGAAGTGGGCAGGAAGGACTCTGTGGGCCTGACGGACACCCGCATGACCTTGACGCTACCTTGTGTACCTCCCTTACGTACAGCACTCAACTAACTTCTCCTAGGCCGAGCGGAGCTCAATCCAACGGTGTCAAAGATGTCAGGGTTCACGTGTCCCGAAAACATGAATCAGACTCCAGTGGAGGAAGTAACAAAGGAATTGCGGATGGGAACAGGCACGGGGTACGCAGAAACCAAGTAGTGCAAGGGCGGACGCGAGACTGCCCTGGTCAGTAAAGAGGGTAGGCAACAACCCGGTAAGGTGTGCACGACAGCAGAACGTTTTGCCTTTGAAAAGCTGCCCACTTCTATGCCCCGTGCAAGAGACTGACCTTAGGCCTGAGGCCACAGAGCGGTTGGAAACGGGAGGACGGAGGAAGAGGAGGGACCTTATGCCCTAAGCGAGGCTGCTGAGATCCCTGCCCCTCGCTGACCTGCGGTACGGTGCATGGCTGCTCGTCTGTACCCAGGGAGGCGTCACCCCGCACGATACGGTAAGCGTAGGGAAGGACTCCTCGGGGCTCACCAACGATTAGAACCGCACAGCCCCCAACCCTACACCGCCCGCCCATTGGAGGACAGAATTCCGATCCCAAAATGGAAGGAACGGGGTCCAATCCACAGGCAGACAGACTCAGAGACAGGAACTCTCACAACAGACCCAAGTCAGGCCAACTGCCCGCAGCTGGAGCAAAACAGTGAGACTTGCAAAGCCCAAGGCACTTATGGGGGCACAGCTGTGCCCTTCCAGGACTCAGGCACGGATGCGAGAACTGAGACGTGACGGCACAGGCAGGGCCAGGCCAAGACACGCCAAGGCAAGGCACGCTCGGGAAGACACAGAAACACGGGCAAAGTGGGACGCCCGCGATTCACCCCTTACGCAGACAAGAACTTGAAGATCCGGAGAGGCAAGGGACCTTAAGCAAGTGGTTCAGACCCACGGAGCCAGAACGCTTGTGAATTCCTGAGGCCGTCCTCACCGATCTCAGCACTCTGGGTTACAGGAGTTTTGTTCCCTTAGTGCCCGGGGTCTTGCCCGTGCCGCTTCGAGGAAATAAGAGGTAGACAAGACGAAGAGCACTGGGCAGCAGGGCAAAGTTTATTGAGCCAGAGTCCAAAGCTCCCCAATAGGGCTGCCAGGTTCCCGTTCAGACTTGGGGTTTCTTATAAGCTCTTTCCAGGACCTTGAGAGTGGGCCCCCTGTGGATTCGCTGCCAAGGTGTTGCCAGTCAGGGCTTGGATCACGCCCCCATCTCTCGTGCTGATGGGTCTTGTGGCCTGACATCTTGATACTAAGTGCCTCAGCTCGTGACAGCGACCAAAGTGTCATGGTTAGTGGCTTTGTTTTGGGTCGTGCAGCAAAGGTCACACCTGCAGAGCCTGCTAGACAGGATGCGATCTTGGTCTTTTCCGAACAGTCAAATGGGACGCTAGCGGAGTTTGTCTGAGCTCTCCTGGCTCCCTGCTTTCCTTTAGGGGACCCTGGCCCCGACGCCCACAGTGTCCAATTGACTCCTGACATCTGGGGCTCCCTGATCTCCCAAATCATCCCCCCCACCCCCGCCTCACCCTTCTTACTGGGCCAGGACTCAAGGTCACGCCATTGCCTGAACGTTGGCCGGAGATGCTAAGAAGTAGGGGACACTGTGCCCACCTCTCCCCCTAATCTTTACCGCCTCAGCAACACCCTATCAAATGGCACAAGTGTAGAGGACTACCCTGTGGTCCCCCGAAATGACCCAGCCTAGGACCCCTTCAGACCGTGCACCAACATGGGACCTGTCCCATTCCCGTTGCAGATTTTGAGGTCACACTTTCATCTGAGCCGCAGAAGCAGAGCCAGGGGCCAGCAGGCAGGTACCCCGGCATTTACAGACCAAGAAGCTGAGAAGGCCAGTCTCCCCCGTAGTCCAAGAGAGCCAAGCCTTCCCTCCTAGAGCCTCAGACGCCTCCGCCCACCCTGGAAGGTGCAAGGCTAGGTCCTACAGATCATCAAATCCACAACCTGACACTGGACAGGCGATCCGTACTGCCTACTGAAAGGGACAAGAAGCATCCGGGAAGTTTGATTGCCACACCCTCCTCCGGGAAAGAGCCGCTGCACTTCCCTGAAGTTGTGGAGAGTGGATCCTCATGGGGTGGTGCGCAGTGGGGGGCAGGAAAGTTAGTATCACCCCCTCTCATCCTCAGGGCTGCTGCCCTTGCAGCCACTTTAGCTGGGGAAGGAGAAGAGCCTCGTGGGGCAAATGCTCACATCTCCCCACTATGCTGGCAGTGGACTCAGTCCTCTGCCAGCTTCCCTAGGCAGAGGTGTCTCAGGTAGGCAGATGCCCGCTCGGGGGAGGAGCACCCCAGGGGCTCACCTCACCACCTCCCGGGTGCGGCTTGCGACAGGTGCTCTGTATGCTCCAGGTCCGTCCATGGGCCTACGCACACAAGGCTAAAGGAGATCAGCCCCACGTAACCATGGGACAGACAGCACACGGGCCCGGCCCTTGCACTTACTAAGCGTGCTACCCCTGCCCCTCCCTTCTGACTGTCTGCAATCTGGCGGACCCTAAAACAGGGCCCTAGGGAAACAGGAGGCTAGGGATCCTGGGAGAGTATGGTTGCAACAGTGTGTGAGTGTCAGGACATGTGAGTGAAGGAGCCTGTGGGTGGGTGGGTGAGTGAGTGTGTGCCTGAGTGAGGGGCCGAGTGGGCATTGTCAGGGGATGTGGGTGAGTGAAGGAGTGTGGGTGGGGCGGTGAGTGGGAGTGAGTGTGTGTGTCAGCGTGTGGGAGTGCCTGAAAGAGTGTGTGTGTATGGGGGTGTGAGTGTGCACCTGAGTGTGCATCTGAGAGTGTGTGTGTGTCTTTTGTCACAGGTTAGACCCTCGCCTTGGGTCCTGTGCCCAAAAGAGAGTGCCATCCTTCCTACCTTTGCACGTCACTCTGTCCCCTCTCCCACCATCCCTCCATACAGCTTGATCCACACTCACTATCATTGTTGCTGGTCCTGAGAGGCTGACTGTGTCAGCAAGAGCCTGTGCTCATTCCTAGGCCCAGGAAGAGCACCAGCGCTGGGTTCAACTGAGTAATGAAACTTGGGTTCTCCCCCTGCCTCCCCCGTGGCATATGCAGTGGATGTGTCTGAGGACACCCACGAGGGAGCATCCCTGGAGGACTGTCATCTATATCGATCAAAACTGCGTCCTGGACATGTTCGGCCCTGGCTCGTCGCTCCCTTTCCTTGAACTCTCTCATTTCCCCAGGGAAGAGTTGGGCCCCAGGTAGGTGGCTTTGGTCTCATTTCCTCTCCCTGCCCAGCACCCACACACCCCCAGGGGAAGGACCTCTGCCCCGTGGGATGCAAGACCCCGGGCGTGTTTCACCTAGCCTTCTGGGCAAGTCTACGGGCACAGCCATTCTACAGGCTAGTGATGCCCAAGAAGAGAAGTAAAACACCCACACAACATCAATTCGTTATCAATTCCTTTTATAAAATCTTTTATAATTTTCATCTTTACAGTCATCTTCCATCCCTTCATTGTATCAACCCTTATTTTGTACATATATGTCTTTCTTCCTTTAAAATTTTAGGAGACACTTTCTTCTAAAAGAACAAAATACGCCCAAAATCTAGTGTGTGGCACTGAACTATGCACTAGCCTGATCGTATTTGATCATATTCTGTTTTTTTGTTTTGTTCTGTTTTGGTTTGTTTTTATCTTTTCCTTCTTTTTTCTTTCCTTCCCTTTCTTTTCCCCCGGTTTCAGGTCCTTTCTGATTTGTATAGAGTATATTTGCTGGGGATGTTGTTAACCTGTTAGCATTTTGTTCTCTCATACATCTCTTCTCCTCTGGACAAATGACAAGACAAAAAAATCACCTCAGCAAAATGAACAAGAGGAAGTACCATCTGTCAAGGACCAACTCAATATGGATATTAGCACGATGTCTGACCTAGAGTTCAGAATCATGACTTTAAAGATATTAGATGCGCTTGAAAAAAGCATGGAAGTTATTAGAGAAACTCTTTCTGGAGAAATAAAGGAACTAAAATCTAAGCAAGTCGAAATCAAAACGCTATTAATGAGGTGCAATAAAAAATGGGGGCAGTAACTCCTAGGATAAATGAGGCAGAAGAGAGAATCAGTGATATAGAAGACCAAATGATGGAAAATAAAGACGCTGAGAAAAAGAGAAACAACTACAGGATTATGAGGGCAGAATTCGAGAGATAGGAGATACGATAAGACGAAACAACATTAGAATAATTGGGATCCCAGAAGAAGAAGAAAGAGATGGGCAGAAGGTATATTGGAGCAATATACCTCTCTTATAGAAGAGAAATTCCCTAACGTACGGAAGGAAACAGGCATCAAAATCCAGGAGGCACAGAGAAACCCTCTCAAAATCAATAAAAATAGGTCAATACTCCGACATCTAATAGTAAAACTTACGAGTCTCAGAGACAAAGAGAAATTCCTGAAAGCAGCTCGGGAGAAGAGATTTGTAACCTACCGTGGTTGAAACATTAGATTGGCAACAGACCTATCCACAGAGACCTGGCAGGCCAGAAAGTACTGGAATGATATCTTCAGAGAACTAAACGTAAAAATATACAGTCAAGAATACTATAGCCAGCTAGGTTGTCATTGAATATAGAAGGAGAGATAAAAAGCTTCCAGGACAAATGAAACCTAAAGGAATTTGCAAACACGAAACCAGCCCTCCAAGAAATATTGAAAGAGGTCCTCTAAGCAAAGAGAGAACCTAAAAGCAGCATAGAGCAGAAAGGAACACAGACAATATACAGTAACAGTCACCTTACAGGCAATACAATGGCACTAAATCCATACCTTTGTATAGTTACCCTGAATGTAAATAGGCTAAATGCCCCAATCAAAAGACACAGGCTAGCAGATTGGATTAAAAAACAAGTCCCATCAATATGCTGTCTGCAAGAAAGTAATTTTCAAACCAAAGACCCCCAGATTGAAAGTGAGGGGGTAGAACAAATTTACGATGCTAATGGACACCAAAAGAAAGCTGGGGTGGCAAGCTTTATATCAGACAAATTAGATTTTAAAACAAAGACCGGGATAAGAGATGAAGAAGGAAACTATATCCTACTTAAATGGTCTATCCAACAAGACGATCTAACAATTGTAAAAATCTATGCCCCCAACATGGAGCAGCCAATTATATATGGAAATTAATAACAAAAGCAAAGAAACACATTGACAGCTATACAATAATAGTGGGAGACGTTATCACCCCCTGACTGAAATGGACAGATCATCTAGGCAAAAGATCAATAAGCATATAAGGCCTTTAAATGAAACACTGGATGAAATGGACTTCACAGATATATTCAGAACATTCCATCCCAAAGCAACGGAATACACATTCTTCTTTAGTGCACATGGAACATTTTCCAGAATTGATCACATCCTAGGTCACAAATCAAGTCTCAAACGGAACCAAAAGATTGGGATAATTCCCTGCATATTTTCGGACAAGAATCATTTGAAACTAGCACTCAATCACAAGAGGAAAGTCGGAAAGAACTCAAATACATGGAACCTAAGAGCATCCTAATAAAGAATGAATGGGTCAACCAGGCAAATAAAGAAGAATTAAGAAAATTCATGGAAACCAATGAAAATGAAAACACAACTGTTCAGAATCTTTGGGATACAGGAAAGGCAGTCCTGAGAGGAAAGTAGATAGCAATACAAGCCTTTCTCAAGAAACAAGAAAAGTCTCAAATACACAACCTAACCCTACACCTAAAGGAGCTGGAGAAAGAACAGCAAATAAAGCCTAAACCCAGCAGGAGAAGAGAAATCATAAAGATCAGAGCAGAAATCAATGAACTAGAAACCAAAATAACAGTAGAACAGATCAACGAAACTAGGAGCTGGTTCTTTGAAATAATGAACAAGATTGATAAACCCCTGGCCAGAAGTATCAAAAAGAGAAGAGAAATGATCCAAATCAACAAAATTATGAATGAAAGAGGAGAGATCACAACCAACAACAAAGAAATACAATTATAAGTACATATTATGAGCAACTCTATGCCAGCAAATTAGATAACCTGGAAGAAATGGGTGCCTTCCTAGAGATGTATCAACTCCCAAAATTGAACCAGCAAGAAATAGAAAATCTGAACAGACCTATAACCATAAGGAAATTGAAACATTCATCAAAAATCTCCCAACAAACAAAAGCCCAGTGCCAGATGTCTTCCCAGGGGAATTCTATCGGACATTTAAAGAAGAATTAACACCTAATCTTCTGAAACTGTTCCAAAATATAGAAATGGAAGGAAAACGTCCAAATTCATTCTGTGAGGCCACCATTACCTTGATCCCCAAACCAGACAAAGACCCCATCAAAAAAGAATTACAGACCAATATCCTTGAAGAACATCGATGCAAAAATTCTCACCAAAATACTAGCCAATAGGATCCAACATTACAATAAAAGAATTATTCACCATGACCAAGTGGAATTTATCCCTGGGATGCAAGGATGGTTCAACATCTGCAAATCAATCAATGTGATACAATACATTAACAAAAGAAAGAACAAGAATCCCATGATCCTCTCAAAAGTTGCAGAAAAAGCATTTGACAAAGTACAGCATCCCTTCTTCATCAAAACTCTTCAGAGTATAGGGATAGAGGGTACATACCTCAATATCATAACAGCCATCTATGAAAAACCTACAGCGAATATCATTCTCAATGGGGAAAAGCTGAGAGCTTTTCCCCTAAGGTCAGGAATGCGGCAGGGATGTCCACTCTAACCACTGCTATTCAACATACTATTAGAAGTCCTAGCCACAGCAATCAGACAACAAAATGTAATCAAAGGCATCCAAACTGGCAAAGAGGAAGTCAAACTCTCCCTCTTTGCAGATGATATGATACCGTATGTGGAACACCCAAAAGACTCCACCGCAAAACTGCTAGAACTCATACAGGAATTCAGTAAGGTAGCAGGATATAAAATCAATGCACAGAAATCAGTGGCATTCCTATACACCAACAACAAGACAGAAGAGAGACAAATCAAGGAGTCGATCCCATTTACAATGGCAACCAAAATCATAAGATAACTAGGAATAAATTTAACCAAAGAGGCAAAGGATCTGTACTCAGGAAACTATAAAATACTCATGATAGAAATTGAAGAAGACACAAAGAAATGGAAAAACGTTCCATGCTCATCGATTAGAAGAACAAACATTGGGAAGATGTCACTGCTACCTAGAGCAATCTACACATTCAATGCAATCCCCATCAAAATACCATCCACTTTTTCCAAAGAAATGGAACAAATAATCCTAAAATTTTTTGGAACCAAAGAGACCCCGAATAGCGAGAGGAATTTTGAAAAAGAAAAGCAGAGCTGGCCGCATCACATTTCCAGACTTCCAGCTCTATTACAAAGCTGTCACCATCAAGAGAGTATGGTACTGGCACAAAAACAAACACATAGATCAATGGAACAGAGGAGAGAGCCCAGAAATGGACCCTCAACTCTATGGTCAACTCATCTTTGACAAGCAGGAAAGAATATCCAATGGCAAAAAGACAGTCTCTTCAGCAGATGGTGTTGGGGAAATTGGACAGCCACATGCAGAAGAATGAAACCGGACAATTTCCTTACACCACACACAAAAACAGACTCCAAATGGTTGAAAGACCAAAATGTGAGACAGGAGTCCATCAAAATCCTAACAAAGGTAGCAACCACTTCCACCTCAGCCACAGCAACTTCTTCCTAGAAACATCTCCAAAGGCAAGGGAAGCAAGGACAAAAATGCAATATTGAGATTTCATCAAGATAAAAAGCTTTTGCACAGTCAAAGAAACAGTCCACAAAACCAAAAGATAGCCAAAAGAATGGGAGAAAATATTTGCAAATTATATATCAGATAAAGGGCTAGTATCCAAAATCTATAAAGAACTTATCAAACTCAAAACCCAAAGAGCAAATAATCCAATCAAGAATTGGGCAGAAGACATGAATAGACATTTTTCCAAAGAAGACATCCAAATGGCCAACAGACACATGAAAAAGTGCTCAACATGCTCGGCATCAGGGAAATCCAAATCAAAACCTCAATGAAATACCACCTCTCACCAATCCGAATGGGTAAAATTAAAAAGGCAGGAAACAATAGATGTTGGCGTGGATGCGGAGAAAGGGGAACCCTCCTACACTCTTGGTGGGAATGCAAGCTGGTGCAACCCCTCTGGAAAACAGTATGGAGGTTCCTCAAACAGTTGAAAATAGAGCTACCATACGATCCAGCAATTGCACTACTGGGTATTTACCACAAAGATACAAAGGGAGGGATCCGAAGGGGTAGGTGCACCCCAATGTTTATAGCAGCAATGTCCACAATAGCCAAACTCTGGAAAGAGCCAAGATGTCCATCGACAGATGAATGGATAAAGAAGAAGTGGTATATATACACAATGGAATATTATGCAGCCATCAAAAGGAATGAGATCTTGCCATTTGCAATGACGTGGATGGAACTGGAGGGTGTTATGCTGAGTGAAATAAGTCAATCAGAGAAAGACACGTATCATATGACCTCACTGATATGAGGAATTCTTAATCTCAGGAAACAAACTGAGGGTTGCTGGAGTGGTGGGGGGTGGGAGGGATGGGGTGGCTGGGTGATAGACATTGGGGAGGGTATATGCTATGGTGAGCGCTGTAAATTGTGCAAGACTGTTGAATCACAGATCTCTACTTCTGACACAAATAATGCAACATATGTTAAGAAAAAAATAAAAAGAAGAAGATAGCAGGAGGAGAAGAATGAATGTGAGTAAGTCGGAGGGGGAGACGAACCATGAGAGACGATGGACTCTGAAAAACAAACTGAGGGTTCTAGAGGGGAGGTGGGTAGGGGGATGGTTTAGGCTGGTGATGGGTATTAAGGAGGGCACGTTCTGCGTGGAGCACTGGGTGTTATGCACAAACAATGAATCATGGAACACTACATCAAAAACTAATGATGTAATGTATGGTCATTAACATAAAAATAATTTTTTTTAAAAAAAGATCGCAAAGACAGAAAACTTATTCTTCAATATAGCTAAGAAGATACAATCTATTCTATTCCTGTTTTCTGAATAAAATGGCTCATTTCTTTTATCTTTATGGAGGTAAGGTTTAAAATTTAGAGTCAGATGACATTTGAATTAGGCCGTCTTTCCCTAAATCCCCAAACTCTCCTTTTCCTACTTGATGAAACTTTTCTACATTTAATGTGATTTCTGCTTTCTGTTCCTCCCATTAACTCGCTGTTTTCTCTACATATACACCCCTTTTTTGTAGCCATAAATAATCACTAGGCACTCCCAAAAAATTGCATGTGGATAATTAACGAAATGCCCTTAAATATAAATACACATCTTTACAATTTTGCAACCAAAAATATTTGAATAAAATAATTGTACAAATTCAGGAACCTGCATCTGTAGGGAGTGTCTTTTTCTTTAAGATTTATTTTACTTATTTACTTACTTACTTACTTACTTACTTACTTACTTATTTGAGAGAGAGAGTTCGCACAAGTGGTGGAGCGGGGAAGGCGGGTAGGGACAGCATCTGAAGCAGACTCACAGCTGGGTGCGGAGCCTGAGTTGAGACTTGATTTCATGATCCTGACATCATGTCCTGAGCTAAAACCAGGAGTTGGATGCTTAACCAAAAAAGCCACCCTGGAGGGAGTATCTTTTTATCTTCATGAAATACTTACTGGTGTGAAAAATTTTATTACTTCCTGTTAATTCATACAATTCTTGTTTAAAAAGTATATTTACCTAAGATATCCTCCTAATGTTGGTATCTCTTTCTGAGGCATGATAAAATATGGCCATTGGAAAAATAATTCATTGCTTCTACACATATTGAAAAGACAAAGCAGTCACAATATTATACCATGAATCTACAGAATTTCTTACTGTAGGTGGAGTATGGTTATTCCTAGACAGAAAAAGGAACTTTTCACTCAATATTAAGATTGCCTTACAAATGTACATTCAGTTGGTTGGGCACAAAATTTACCACACATAATGCTTTTGTATAAATACGTTGACTGTTGCAATAAAAGCAATTTTCCCGAGACGCATAGAAATAGATTTTATTTATAACACTGTCAAGTTATTTTTCATCTCCGACTCTTTAGGGTCTCATTCATGGTTGATCTCTTGACATCTCTTAAAAACTTTTACTTCCTGACTAACTAACAGGTATTTACAGACATATCAAACAAAATCATATTTATTCCACTAATATGAATATGAAATATATTTGATAGTATTTAACACAGAATACTTACATAAGAGACACAGATAAGTTAACTTTATATTCAGAAACCTAATTACATTTTAGGTCAGTAATAACAACAGATTCGGCCCAATGTTAAAAAATTGAGGCCAAATAAACTTTATGTAAAAATAACCATGTCAAAATATAAAATTCAAGGGCAATTGTATCTTTGTAATATTGTATCACATTACCTAATTCTTTAATATTTTCAACACCTTAGGACAAAATCCTTTAAACATAACTTTCCTTCCCCTCTGACCTGGCCCAGGACAACCAGTAACTTGTGGTCTCAATGTCTTTCCTTATATACAGGTTACACAGATTTAAGTTCCAAATCATCAGGGCTTTTTAAATCTTTTGTTTTACTCATTTTTGGCAGTTTTCATTTACTAGCTTTTATATTATTGGCACCAACCTAGTAAGAGTGTGTTTAGAAGAAGGAAATGATTTTATATCAGGGGCTAAATATAATTACGTATTTATTTCTTTAAAAAATTTTTTTAAAAAGTAGATTTTGTACATACTATTTGTTTGGCCACTGTCTACATAACTTTTATTTTAACTACTTTATTTTAACCAAATGAATTTCAAAAGTAAATACTGGGCTTCAATTGCTAGGAAACAGGCATCTTGTGATGTCTCAGCTACTCAGGTGGTGGATCATTGGGATGGTTTGGATAGTTTATTGTGTAGGTCAGCCAGGGCGGCATTTAAAGCTGCAGTGTTCAAAACCATGCAGATCAGAAACATAGCTGAAAGAAAACTTATTTGAGACGGCACATGATTCTTCAGAAATTCAAGATGATTCTCCTAAAGATGAATCAACTGGTTCCGCAGCCTCCATTAGCGCTCCTTTGTGTGATCACACATTCACTGGAGATGTGGACCTGAGGTCTATGATTGAAGAAAACGTTTTTCAGACCTTGTCAGGAGGATTCTTGATAAAAAGACCACGTTACACATTCTGTGTCTCTGAACTAGATGAAGATAATGATTTTCTTTGACCTTTCACAGGAAGCTTCGGAAAATAGTTGAAAATGATCAATTCAAGTCAATTCGGTGGGATGAGAAGGGAACTTCTATAGTGATTGATGAGGAACTCTTCAAGAAAGAAGTTTTGGAGAGAAAGGTTCCTTTCAGAATATTAGAAACTGGAAGTATGAAGAGTTTGTTCGCCAGATTAATCTTTATGGATTTAGTAAAATGCCACAGAGTTTTCAAAGTTCTCCTTCTCTGGCTGACTTTCTAGCAGAGAAAAAAGAAGTTTCTGTTTTAAGCAAGGTATTCAAAATATGTTATGACTTATATACAAAATTTATAAGATTTTACCTTGAATGGCAATAAATAGATTCCTATATATAGGCTAAAGTCAGATTTTTAAATTTTAATATTTTTCTAAAAATTAAGGCCAGCTTAGGCATGAAACATTCAGGGTTATTAAAATTTTGGTAGTATCTTTGACACTTACCGATGAACTTCAATTTAAATAAGGTCCTGAAGCCACTTAAAGTGCTATTCACTGTTATTTGTAAATATATAACACAGTTTCACGAACCGTAATTCAATAAATAGTTAAATTATTCTTCACTGGAAATTTTCTTTCTAGAGTACCTCACAGTTATGTACACTACAGATAATGAGTTTGACTTGAGGAAACTAGCATCACTAGTTATCACTGCATGCACTGATTTTTAGTTTCCAGTTTCTTGGCCATTATGCAACCTGGCTATTCTGGTTAATGCCACTATTAAGGCTTTTTTCTGTTCTGTTTCATCAAAATATAGGATTATTTCTCTGCCCGACATAATATCTTCTCCATCTTCTGCTTTGACAAGTCATTCCCTGAGAGAATTTGCTACATACTTACTAGCTCTGTGTCTATGGTGGAATCCTAACTAGTGTGCATTAAATGTCAAAATTCATTCCCTTGGCCTCTGAGATCACTGGAATTGGGATGAAATACAGACCTGAACAACACATTCTTGTCATCATACTGCATCAACACATATTTTCAAACTGTGTCTACACAGTGAAAATTTGCAATCATTACTCTATAAGGAATCCTGAATTCCTCCTGGAATTTCATGAGAATACCATGATCATCTATGCACATATGCCTTTAATCACAATTATTAGTTCTCAGATGTGTAATTATAGAGAAGATAGTTTAACAACATGGTTAAATGCTATACATAAATGTTTCCCTTTTTGGGGGGTCAACAGTTGTTTTTTGATTTTATTATGATATGTTAGTCACCATACAATTCATCACTAGTTTTGATGTGGTGATTCATGATCCATTGTCTGCATATAACACCCACTGCACCATGCAGTATATGCTCTCCTTAATACCCGTCACTGGGCTAAGCAATCACCACTGTCCTCTAAAGTCCTGTTTGTTTCTCAGAGTCCGTATTCTCTCATGGTTCATCTTCCCTCTGATCACCCCCCCTTCATTTTTCCCTTCCTCTCCTAATGCATATGGCCCTTGTTTTCACTACATCTGTGTCTGTGGGGAAAATACCTAGGAGTGCAATTCCTGGGTCATAGGGTAGCTCTATTTTTAAAATTGTGAGGAAGTTCCACACTGTTTTCCAAAGTAGTTGTACCAACTTGCATTCATACACAGTGTAAGAGGGTTCCGCTTTCTCCTCAACCTCTCCAACATTTGTGGTTTCTTTCCCTGTCCATTTTTGCCATTCTAACTGGTGTAATGTGGTATGTCAATGCGGTTTTGCTTTCAATTTCCCTGATGGTTAATGATGATGAACATTTTTGCATGTGTCTGTTAGCCATTTGTATGTTCTCTTCAGAGAAGTGTCTTTTCATAATTCTGGCCACTTTTTGACTTGATTATTTGTTTTTTGAGTGTTGAGTTTGAGAAGTTCTTTATAGATCTTGGATACCAGCCCTTTAACTGGAGTACCTTTGCAAATATCTTCTCCCATTCTGTGAGTTGCCTCTTTGTTTTGTTGACTCTTTCCTTTGCTGTGCCAGAAGCTTTTTCTCTTGATGCAGTCCCTAACGTTCTTTTTTGCTTTTGTTTCACTAGCTTTTGGAGATGTATCTTGACAGAAGTTGCTCTGGGTGATATTAAAGAGGTTATTGCCTATGGTCTCCTCTAGGGGTCCTCTCTGCCTCTAGGATGCGAATTTTTGTTTCATTCCTCAGATTAGGGAAGTTCTCAGCTCAAATTTGCTCAAAAACAATTTTAGTCCTCTCCCTCTCTCCACTCCTTCTGGGATTCCAATTATTCTGACTTTGGAAAGCTTCATGGTGTCACTTATTTCTCTGAATCTATTTTCATGGATTCTGGGTTGTTTTTCCCTGGCCTCCTCTTTTCCCTTTTTATCTATTATATTGTTTTCCAGTTTGCTTATTCGTTCTTCTGCCTCACTTACCCTAGCTGTTAGATTATCTAGATTGGATAAGATCTCATTGATAGCATTTTTAAGTTCTGCGAATTCAGTTTTCATTTCTGCCCTTAGAGATTCTATGTTACCCTTGATTGATTTCTCCATTCTAGCCATTGTCTTCACAATTGCTACCCCGAATTCTCTCTCCGAAATTTGGTTATATCTGCATCCATTTGTAAATCTGCACCATAAGTCATAATCTCTGAGTCTTTTCTATTTGAGAGGTTCCTCCTCCTAGTCATTCCGTTGATGGATGTTTGAGGGAAAGTAAAGAGTCCAAACTATTACCAGAATCCAAGCAAGATGCACCTGTTTTCTTGGGACCTTAGGATTGAAGACCTCTTGTTTTCCCAGCCTGTCTTCCTGGGGAGGGACCTGCATTGCTGTTACTCACACAAACCTGTTTGGGCAGAGTTGCACTGACCACTGTGGTGGGGGATGGGCTCAGCGGGAATCACTTTTAGGGGCTTTTGTTCTCTGGCGGCTTTCCCTGGAGGCTTTCCACATCTCTCCCCCAAGTCAGAGCAGAAGAGAACATTTCCAACCCTCTGCCTCATGGCAGAGAGACCACAGTCAGTTCTTCAGTGAACTCCCCAGGCCATACGTCACTGTTTCTGTCTGTGTTGCTATAAACTGCAGGGTCCTGGGTTGTGCAGCCCTCTGCAGCGCCCCTAGTCCTACCTCCAGGTCGGAGCATATCTCTACCCTTTGTGCTTCTAAAACAGCCGGCTGTTCCCAGTTCCCAAGAGAGACCCCACTGCTCAGGGTTTCTGCCCAGGGGCTGTCCTAAAGTCCATTCCCAGCCGCTACTGGTCTGTGAGGCTCTGCCCCGTCCCCAGCGCATGAGGTTGTCGCACACCAGAGTGTAGGATCCCCATGGCCAGGCAGCTTCCTGCTGCCATTTATCCTTCAATATCTGCCCGCCAAATCAGGGCTACCCGCTTAGTACCTAAAAACCAACGGCCTGCGATATTCTGTTCATACAGATCCAGATCTTCTTACATCTCAATCTGGTTTCGTAGTTGCTCAGAGTGGTCTGGTAGATATCCAGCTCAATTCCGGGGACCAGTTGAAATAGGGTCCCCTAGCCCTCTGCCATCGTTCCTCTCCTATCAAGTGCTGAATCTTGATCTCAACTCAGCTCTTGATCTCAGGGTCCTGAGTTCAAGCCCTAGAATGCATCTCTTATAGAAAGCATAAATTTGGATTACAGTTTTTCCATTATTGCAAATAATGTATTTTAAGTACTCTGATTCATGTAAATTAATTTTATTTTATTTTAATTTATATATTCATTTTTTAATTGTTAATGATCTTTTTATTTACTAAAACCCAAGCACCAGCCAGGGCGTGTATATCTTCTCTCCATATAGTCACACACATTAATTATTATATTAATTTCATCTGTTGAAGAAATCTCTCCTCAGGGTCTACTCCAGAGACCTCTATCTTACTATATAGTCTTTAATGGCCACTCTCTGGACTTGGTATTGAACTATGATCTTGAGGTCTCTTTCATTACCTTGGGGATTGCTTTTGCCTCTGACTTCACTTGTGTTTCCCAGTTCCTGATTTGATGTCTTCTTCCTTTTCCAATACTGCCTTGTGTTTTTGACCATTGTTCAGTAGCTTCCCAGAAAAGGGTGCACGAGTGATATTTTTTTTTTGAAACTTTGAATGAACATATTTTTGTTCTCTTGATGGTTTGGCTGGTTATAGAATTCTAAATATTTTGAAATTTCTTAATGATGTGGCTTTGGATATATTTTTAATTCACCTGTAATTGGGTGAATTAAAACCTCTCAATCTGAAAACTTAAGTTCTGGGGCAATAAAAATATATATACTTTGATCATTTCCTTCTCTTTATTTTCTCTTTTTTTTTCTGGAACTTTTAGCATTATGTTGAAATCTCTGGATTGGTACCCTAATTATCTATTCTCTTGTCTCTCTTTGTTTTTGCTTTACATCATGGGAGTTTTTCTGAATTTAATCTTCCAACTTTTCCATCTAGTTTTTCCGCTTTTGAACATGCTTTCAATTTTCAAAAGCTATTTTTATTTTTTGAATGACTCTTTAATACCACAAATTTTTTATCCATTTATCTGTTGATGGAAACTTCGGTTGTTTCAGCATCTTGGCTATTGTAAATAAATGATACTGCTGTGAACATGGGGTGCAGTTATCTCTTTGACATAGGGTTTTGGTATCTTTTGGGTATATTCACAGAAGTGGAACTGAAGGATCATATGGTAGTTCTGTTTTTATATTTTTGAGGAACCTCTATATTGTTTTCCATAGTAGATGCACCAATATACATTCTCACCAACATTCCACAGAGTTCCATTTCCTACACATTCTCTGCAGGACTTATGTCTTGTTTTTTGATGATGGTCATCTTAGTACATATGAGGTGACATCTCATTCCGATTTTGAATGACATTTCCTTTATCATTAGTGATGTAGAGCACTTTTTCATGTACCTGTTCATAATCTGCATGTCTTCTTTTTTTATTGTTTTATTGCTATGTTAATCACCATACATTACATAATTAGTTTTTGATGTAGTGTTCCATAATTCATTGTTTGTGCATAACACACAGTGCTCTACGCAGAACATGCCCTATTTAATATCCATCACCAGGCTAACCAATCCCACCACCCTCTCCCCGCTAGAACCTTCAGTTTGTTTTTCAGAGTCCACCGTCTTTCATGGTTCATCTTCCCCTCCGATTTGCCCCGCCTTCATTCTTCCCCTCCTGCAATCTTCTTCCTTTTTTCCCCTCAAAATATAATGCATTATTTGTTTCAGAGGTACAGATCAACAGTCTTGCACAATTCACAGCGCTCACCATAGCACATACCCACCCCATTGTCTATCACCCAGCCACCCACCGCATCCCTCCCACCCCCCACCACTCCAGCAACCTTAAGTTTGTTTCCTGAGATTAAGAATTCCTCATATCAGGGGCGCCTGAGTGGCTCAGTTGGTTAAGCGACTGCCTTCGGCTCAGGTCATGATCCCGGAGTCCCAGGATCGAGTCCCACATCGGGCTCCCTGCTCCGCGAGGAGCCTGCTTCTCCCTCTGACCCTCTCCCCTCTCATGTACTCTCTCTCTCATTCTCGCTCTCTCAAAGAAATAAATTAAAAAAAAAAAGAATTCCTCATATCAGTGAGGTCATATGATACATGTCTTTCTCTGTTTAGACTTATTTCACTCAGCATAACACACTCCAGTTCCAACCACATCATTGCAAGTGGAAAGATCTCATTCCTTTTGATGGCTGCATAATATTCCATTGTGTATATATACCACTTCTTCTTCATCCATTCATCTGTCGATGGACATCTTGGCTCTTTCCACAATTTTGGCCATTCTAAAAATTGCTGCTATAAACATTGGGGTGCAATTACCCCTTTGAATTCCTACATTTGTATCTTTGTGGTAAATACCCAGTACTGTAATTGCTGGATCGTCTCGTAGCTCTATTTTCAACTGTTTGAGGAACCTCCATACTGTTTTCCAGAGTGGTTAAACCAGCTTGCATTCCCACCAACAGTGTAGGAGGGTTCCCCTTTCTCCACATCCCCGCCAACATCTGTCAATTCCTGACTTGCTAATTTTAGTCATTCTGACTGGTATGAGGTGGTATCTCATTGAGGTTTTGATTTGGATTTCCCTCATGCACAGTGATGTTGAGCACTTTTTCATCTGTCTGTTGGTCATTGGGATGTCTTCTTTGGAAAAATGTCTGTTCATGTCTTCTGTCCATTTCTTGATTGGATTATTTGTTCATTGGATGTTGAGTTTGATAAGTTCTTTATAGATTTTGGATACTAGCCCTTTATATGATATGTCATTTGCAAATATTTTCTCCCATTCTGTCAGCTGTCTTTTGGTTTTGTGCACTGTTTTTTTTTGTTGTGCAAAAGCTTATTGTCTTGATGAAATCCCAAGAGTTCATTTTTGCCCTTGCTTCCCTTGACATTGGCGATATTTCTAGGAAGAAGTTGCTGCGGCTGAGGTTGAAGAGGTGCTGCCTGTCTTCTCCTTTAGGATTTTGATGGACTCCAGGCTCAAGTTAGGTCTTTCAACCATTTGGAGTCTATTTCTGTGTGTGGTGTAAGGACATGGTCCAGTTTCATTCTTCTGCATGTGGCTTGCAATTTTCCCAACACCTTTTGTTGAAGAGGTGGTCTTTTTGCCATTGGACATTCTTTCCTGCTTTGTCAAAGCTTAATTGTCCATAGAATTGGGGGTCCATTTCTGGGCTCTGTATTCTGTTCTATTGAACTATGTGTGTGTTTTTGTGCCAGTACCATACTGTCTTGATGATGACAGCTTTGCAATCAACCTGGAAGTCTGGAATTGTGATGCTACCAGCTTTGCTTTGCTTTTCAACATTCTTATGGCTCTTCTGGGTCTTTCCTGGTTCCATACAAACTTTAGGGTTATTTTTTCCATTTCTTTGAAAAAATGGGACGGTATTTTGATGGGGTTTGCTTTGAATGTGTAAATTGCTCTAGGTAGCATTGACATCTTCACAATGTTTGGTCTTCCAAACCATAAGCATGGAAAGTTTTTCCATTTCTTTGTGTCTTCCTCAATTTCTTTCATGAGTATTTTATAGTTTTCTAAGTACAGTCCCTTTGCGTCTTTGCTTAGATTTACTCCTAGGTATCATATGATTTTGGGTGCAATTGTAAATGGGATTGACTCAATTTCTCTAGGTTCTGTCTTGGTATTGCTGTATAGGAATGCCTCCGATTTCTGTGCATTGATTTTATATCCTGTCCCTTTACTGAATTCCTGTATGAGTTCTAGCAGTTCTGGGGTGGAGTCTTTTGGGTTTTCCACATACATTATCATATCATCTGCGAGGAGTGAGAGTTTGACTTCCTCCTTGCCTATTTGGATGCTTTTGATTAATTTTTGTTGTCTCATTGCTGTGGCTAGGACTTCTAATACTATGTTGAATAGCAGTGATGATAGTGGACATCCCTGCCATGTTTCTGACCTTAGGGGGAAAGCTCTCACTTTTTCCCCATTGAGAATGATATTTGCTGTAGGTTTTTCATAGATAGATTTATGATATTGAGAGATGTACCCTCTATCCCTATACTCTGAGCTGTTTTGATCAAGAAAGAATGCTGTACTTTGTCAAATGCTTTTTCTGCATCTATTGAGAGGATCATAGGATTCTTGTTCTTTCTTTTGTTACTGTATTGTACCACTTTATTTGATTCGTGGATGGTGAACCAACATTGCAGCCAGGGATTAATCCCAATTGGTCGTGGTGAATAATCCTTTTAATGTACTGTTGGATCTTATTGGCTAGTATTTTGGTGAGAATTTTTGCATCCACGTTCATCAAGGATATTGGTCTGTAATTCTCCTTTTTGTTGGGGTCTTTGTCTGGTTTCAGGATTAAGGTTATGGTGGCCTCATAAAATGACTTTGGAAGTTTTCCTTCCATTTCTATTTTTTGGGAACAGTTTCAGGAGAATAGGTATTAATTCTTCTTAAATGTTTCGTAGAATTCCCCTGGGAAGCCATCTGGCCCTGGGCTTTTGTTGGGAGATTTTTGATGACTGCTTCAATTTTCTTAATGCTTATAGGTCTCTTCAGGTTTTCTATTTCTTCCCGGTTCAAGTTTGGTAGTTGATACCTTTCTTGGAATGCATCCATTTCTTCCAGGTTATCTAAATTCCTGGCATAGGGTTGCTCATAATATGTTCTTATAATTGTTTGTATCTCTTTGATGTTGGTTGTGATGTCTCCTCTTTCATTCATGATTTTGTTGCTCTGGGTCCTTTCTCTTTTCTTTTTGATAAGTGTGGCCATGTTTTATCAATCTTGTTAATTCTTTCAAAGAACCAGTTCCAAGTTTCGTTAATCTGTTCTATTGTTCTTTTGGTTTCTAGTTCATTGATTTCTGCTCTGATCTTTATTATTTCCCTTCTCCTGTTGGGTTTAGGCTTTATTTGCTGTTTTTTCTCTAGCTCCTTTAGGTGTAGGGTTAGGTTGTGTATTTGAGACCTTGTTTCTTGAGAAAAAAGGCTTGCATTGTTATATACTTTCCTCTTAGGACTTCCTTTGCTGCATCCCAAAGATTTTGAACAGTTGTGTTTACATTTTCATTTGTTCCCATGAATTTTTTTTAAGTCTTCTTTAATTTCCTGGTTGACCCATTCATTCTTCAGTAGGATGCTCTTTAGGCTCCATGTATTTGAGTTCTTTCCGACTTTCCTCTTGTGATTGAGTTATATTTTCAAAGCATTGGGGTCTGAAATTATACGGGGAATAACTGCAATCATTTGTACCGGTTGAGCCCTGATTTGTGACCTAGGATGTGATCTATTCTGGACGAAGTTCCATGGACACTAGAGAAGAATGTGTATCCTGTTGCTTTGAGATGCAATGTTCTGAATATGTCTGTGAAGTCCATTTGCTGCAGTGTGTCATTTAAAGTCATTATTTCCTTGTTGGTGTTTTGCTTGGATGATCCCTCCATTTCAGTCAGGGAGGTGTTAAATTCCCCCATTTGTATTCTATTTTTGTCAATGTGTTTCTCTGCTTTTGTTATTAATCGCCTTATATAATTGGCTGCACACATGTTAGGGGCATAGATTTTTACAATTGTTAAATCTTCTTGTTGATTAGACCCTTTAAGTAGAATTATAGTGCCTTCCTCATTTCTTTGGTTTAAAATCTAATTTGTCTGATATATAAAGCTGGGGTTAACACTTCCATTAGCATGATAAATGATTTTGCACCCCTTCACTTTCAATGTGGTTATGTCTTTGGATATAAAATATGTCTCTTGCGGACGGCATATCAATGGGTCTTGTTTTTAATCCAATCTGATACCCTATGTCTTTTTTTTAAGATTTTATTTATTTATTTGAGAGAGAGAGAATGAGAGATAGAGAGCACGAGAGGGAGGAAGGTCAGAGGGAGGAGCAGACTCCCCACTGATCAGGGAGCCTGATGCAGGACTCGATCCTGGGACTCCAGGATCATGACCTGAGGTGAAGGCCGTCGCTTAACGAAATGAGCCACCCAGGCGCCCCTACCCTGTGTCATTTGATTGGGACATTTAGCCCATTTATATTCAGGGTAACTATTGAAATACACGAATTTGGTGCCATTGTATTGCCTGTATGGTGACTGTTACTGTATACTTTCTCTTCCTTTCTGGTCTATGTTGCTTTTAGGCTCTCTCTTTGCTTAGAGGACTCCTTCCAATATTTCTTGTGGGGCTGGTTTCATGTTTGCAAATTCCTTATTTTTTGTTTGTCCTGGAAGAGGAGTGCTCTTTACCATGTTCTCTTCTCATATAAAATCCGTTTATAGAGTCTCGACCTTCAAGACTCCAGAAAAACAATCCCAAAAGTCACCAGATTTATGACAGATACAAGTATTGCAAAATATCTGGGTTCAGGCAGAGAATGGGATAGTTAGAAGCAGCTGAAAAAGAGCTGTTGGAGCTGCTCTTTATTTGCTCTCCTAGAATTTTCTTTTTTTTTTAAATTTTTTTATTGTTATGTTAATCACCATATATTACATCATTAGTTTTTGGTGCAGTGTTCCATGATTCATTGTTTGTTCATAACACCCAGTGCTCCATGCAGAACGTGCCCTCCTCAATACCCATCACCAGGCTAACCCATCCCCCTACACCCCTCCCCTCTAAAACCCTCAGTTTGTTTTTCAGAGTCCATCATCTCTCATGGTTCGTCTCCCCCTCTGACATACTCCCCTTTTCTTCCTCTCCTGTTATCTTCTTCTTTTTCTTTTTTCTTAAAATATGTTGCGTTATTTGTTTCAGAAGTACAGATCTGTGATTCAACAGTCTTGCACAATTCACAGCACTCACCGTAGCACATACCCTCCCCAATATCTATCACCCAGCCACCCCATCCCTCCCACCCACAACCACTCCAGTAACACTCAGTTTCTTTCCTGAGATTAAGAATTCCTCATATCAGTGAGGTCATGTGATACATGTCTTTCTCTGATTGACTTATTTCACTCAGCATAACACCCTCCAGTTCCATCCACGTCGTTGCAAATGGCAAGATCTCATTCCTTTTGATGGCTGCATAATATTCCATTGTGTATGTATACCATCTCTTCTTTATCCATTCATCTGTCGATGGGCATCTTGGCTCTTTCCACAGTTTGGCTACGGTGGACATTGCTGCTATAAACATTGGGCTACACGTACCCCTTCGGGTCCCTACATTTGTATCTTTGGGGTAAATACCCAGTAGTGCAATTGCTGAAACGAACGGTAGCTCTAATTTCAACTGTTTGAGGAACCTCCATACTGTTTTCCAGAGGGGTTGCACCAGCTTGCATTCCCACCAACAGTGTAGGAGGGTTCCCCTTTCTCCACATCCCCGCCAACATCTGTCTTTCCCTGACTTGTTAATTTTAGCCATTCTGACGGGTGTGAGGTGGTATCTCATTGAGGTTTTGATTTGGATTTCCCTGATGCCAAGCGATGTTTAGCACTTTTTCATGTGCCTGTTGGCCATTTGGATGTCTTCTTTGGAGAAATGTCTGTTCATGTCTTCTGCCCATTTCTTGATTGGATCATTTGTTCTTTGGGTGTTGAGTTTGATAAGTTCTTTATAGATTTTGGATAATAGCCCTTTATCTGATATGTCATTTGCAAATATTTTCTCCCATTCCGTCGGTTGTCTTTTGGTTTTGTGGACTGTTTCTTTTGCTGTGCAAAAGCTTTTTATCTTGATGAAATCCCAATAGTTCATTTTTGCCCTGGCTTCCCATGCCTTTGGCGATGTTTCTTGGAAGAAGTTGCTGCGGCTAAGGTCGAAAAGGTTGCTACCTGTGTTCTCCTTTAGGATTTGGATGGACTCCTGTCTCACGTTTAGGTCTTTCAACCATTTGGAGTCTATTTTTGTGTGTGGTGTAAGGAAATGGTCCAGTTTCATTCTTCTGCATGTGGCTGTCCAATTTTCCCAACACCAGTTGTTGAAGAGACTGTCTTTTTGCCATTGGACATTCTTTCCTGCTTTGTCAAAGATGAGTTGACCATAGAGTTGAGGGTCCATTTCTGGGCTCTCGATTCTGTTCCATTGATCTATGTGTTTGTTTTTGTGCCAGTACCATACTGTCTTGATGATGACAGCTTTGTAATAGAGCTGGAAGTCCGGAATTGGGATCCCGCCAGCTTTGCTTTTCTTTTTCAGTATTCCTCTGGCTATTCTGGGTCTCTTCTGGTTCCATACAAATTTTAGGATTATTTGTTCCATTTCTTTGAAAAAAGTGGATGGTATTTTGATGGGGATTGCATTGAATGTGTAGATTGCTCTAGGTAGCATTGACATCTTCACAATGTTGATTCTCCCAATCCATGAGCATGGAAAGTTTTTCCATTTCTTTGTGTCTTCTTCAATTTCTTTCCTGAGTATTTTATAGTTTTCTGAGTACAGATCCTTTGCCTCTTTGGTTAGATTTATTCCTAGTTATCTTATGGTTTTGGTTGCCATTTTAAATGGGATCGACTCCTTGATTTGTCTCTCTTCTGTCTTGTTGTTGGTGTATAGGAATGCCACTGATTTCTGTGCATTGATTTTATATCCTGCTACTTTACTGAATTCCTGTATGAGTTCTAGCAGTTTTGGGGTGGAGTCTTTTGGGTTTTCCACATACAGTATCATATCATCTGCAAAGAGTGAGAGTTTGACTTCCTCTTTGCCGATTTGGATGCCTTTGTTGTCTGATTGCTGTGGCTAGGACTTCTAATACTATGTTGAATAGCAGTGGTGAGAATGGACATCCCTGCCGCGTTCCTGACCTTAGGGGAAAAGCTCTCAGCGTTTCCCCATTGAGAATGATATTCGCTGTAGGTTTTTCATAGATGGCTTTTATGATATTGAGGTATGTACCCTCTATCCCTATACTCTGAAGAGTTTTGATCAAGAAAGGATGTTGTACTTTGTCAAATGCTTTTTCTGCATCTATTGAGAGGATCATATGATTTTTGTTCTTTCTTTTGTTAATGTATTGTATCACGTTGATTGATTTGCGGTTGTTGAACCAGCCTTGCGGCCCAGGAATAAATCCCACTTGGTCGTGGTGAATAATCCTTTTAATGTACTGTTGGATCCTATTGGCTAGTATTATGGTGAGAATTTTTGCATCCATGTTCATCAAGGATATTGGTCTGTAATTCTCTTTTTTGATGGGGTTTTTGTCTGGTTTTGGGATCAAGGTAATGCTGGTCTCATAAAATGAGTTTGGAAGTTTCCCTTCCATTTCTATTTTTTGGAACAGTTTCAGGAGAATAGGTATTATTTCTTCTTGAAATGTCTGATAGAATTCCCCTGGGAAGCCATCTGGCCCTGGGCTTTTGTTTCTTGGGAGATTTTTGATGACTCTTTCAATTTCCTTAGTGGTTATAGGTCTGTTCAGGTTTTCTATTTCTTCCTGGTTCAATTTTGGTAGTTGATACATCTCTAGGAATGCACCCATTTCTTCCAGGTTATCTTATTTGCTGGCATAGAGTTGCTCATAATATGTTCTTATAATTGTTTGTATTTCTTTGGTGTTGGTTGTGATCTCTCCTCTTTCATTCATGATTTTGTTGATTTGGGTCATTTCTCTTTTCTTTTTGATCAGTCTGGCCAGGGGTTTATCAATCTTGTTAATTCTTTCAAAGAACCAGCTCCTAGTTTCGTTGATCTGTTCTACTGTTCTTTTGGTTTCTAGTTCATTGATTTCTGCTCTGATCTTTATGATTTCTCTTCTCCTGCTGGGTTTAGGCTTTCTTTGCTGTTCTTTCTCCAGCTCCTTTAGGTGTAGGGTTAGGTTGTGTATTTGAGACCTTTCTTGTTTCTTGAGAAAGGCTTGTATTGCTATATACTTTCCTCTCAGGACTGCCTTTGCTGTATCCCAAAGATTTTGAACAGTTGTGTTTTCATTTTCATTGGTTTCCATGAATTTTTTAAATTCTTCTTTAATTTCTTGGTTGACCCATTGATTCTTTAGTAGGATGCTCTTTAGCCTCCATGTATTGGAGTTCTTTCCGGCTTTCTTCTTGTGGTTGAGTTCTAGTTTCAAAGCATTGTGGTCTGAAAATATGCAGGGAATGATCCCAATCTTTTGGTACCGATTGAGACCTGATTTGTGACCTAGGATGTGATCAATCCTGCTTTCAGGATTTTCTCTTTGTCTCTGAGACTCTTAAGTTTTACTATTAGATGTCGGGGTGTTGACCTATTTTTATTGATTTTGAGAGGGGTTCTCTGTGCCTCCTGGATTTTAATGCCTGTTTCCTTCCTCACATTATGGAAGTTCTCTGCTATAATTTGCTCCAATATACCTTAGGCCCCTCTCTCTCTCTCTTCTTCTTCTGGGATCCCAATTATTCTAATGTTGTTTCATCTTATCGTATCACTTATCTCTCGAATTCTGCCCTCGTAATCCTGTAGTTGTTTCTCTCTCTTTTTCTCAGCCTCTTTATTTTCCATTATTTGGTCTTCTATATCGCTGATTCTCTCTTCTGCCTCATTTATCCTAGCATTTGGTGCCCCCATTTTTTATTGCACCTCATCAATAGCCTTTTTGATTTCGATTTGGTTAGATTTTAGTTCTTTTATTTCTCCAGAAAGGGTTTCTCTAATAACTTCCACGCTTTTTTCAAGCCCAGCTAGTATCTTTAAAGTCATGATTCTGAACTCTAGGTCCGACATCGTACTAATGTCCGTATTGAGTAGGTCCCTGGCTGATGGTACTACCTCTTGTTCTTTTTGCTGAGGTGATTTCTTTCGTCTTGTCATTTTGTCCAGAGGAGAATAGATGAATGAGAGAACAAAAGGCTAATAGGTTTACAACGTCCCCAGCAAATATACTGTATACAAATCAGAAAAGACCTGGAACCAGGGGAAAAGAAAGGGAAAGAAAGAAAAAAGAAAGAGAAAAAGAAAAAAAAAGAAAAAAAAGATAAAAACAAAAACAAAACAATTCAAAAAAGGCAGAATATGATCAAATATGATCAGGCTAGTGCATAGATCAGTGCCACACACTAGATTTTGGGCGTATTTTGGTCTGTTAGAAAAAAGTGCCTCCTAAAATTTTAAAGGAAGAAAGACATATATGTACAAAATAAGGTTTGATACAATGAAGGGATGGAAGATGACTGTAAAGATGAAAATTATAAAAGATTTTATAAAAGGACTTGGTAAGATAAGTTGTTTGAAAAAAGAAAGAAGATTTAAGGAAAAAAGGAGAGAATGTGATCAGGCAGGAGACTAAAACAAAGCCATACACTAGTGGTTTAGGGTATATTTTGATCTGCTGGAAGAAACTGTACCTCAAAATTTTAAAGAGAGAACAACTTATATATATATGCCAAAAACAAGGATAACTACTATGAAGGGATAAAATATGACTCTAAAAATGAAAAAAAAAACAAAAAATGTTTTTTTTTTTTTTTAAGGGATTTATAAGATGTTGGTTGAAAAAGGGAAAAAGAAAAATAAAAAAAAGTCAACAAAAATTAACTTTGATGAAATAATGAATCATGGTAAAAAAAAAAAAAAAAAAGAAGAAGAAGAAGCCATGGATCTATGTGCAGTATTCCCCTAGCGCTGGAGTTCTCCTGTTCTCCTTGATCGATCAACTTGGTCTTGGCTTGCTGGCTGTTTGTGCTGATCTTCTGGGGGAGGGGCCCGTTGCTGTGGTTTCCAAATGTCTTTGCCGGAGGCGGAATTGCCCCGCCCTTGTCGGTCCGGGCTAAGGAAGCTGCTCCAGTTTGCTCTCAAGAGCTTTTGTTCCCTGCAAGCTCTCGGTACAGCTTTGGAGGACCAGGGCGAAAATGGCGGCCTCCCAGTCTCCGCCCGGAGGAGCCGAGAACTCGGGGCCCCACTCCTCAGTGCGCCCCCAGAGAAAAGCAGTCACTCCCGTGTCCCCGGTCTCTGGCCGCACTCCGTCCTCACCCGGCCTGTGATCGAGCGTTGCTATCTCTGGCACCCGACCCCGCTCGGAGTCTCCAAACCCAGCAGATCCCTGCAGTGCGTTCCCGCACCGCTCCTCCCCGGGAAGGAAGGGGAGTCTACCCGGATCTGCTGCTTGTTGGGGCCCTGCTGGGGGACCCGTGCCCCGACTGGGCCGCAGACCACAGTTTATGGCAACCCCGAGCTGAAAGCCCGCGACTCCGCTCCGTATCTGCAGCCGGCTTCCCTGCACTGATACCTGGGAGCTCTGCTGCACTCAGGCACCCCGGTCTCTCTGTGACCCCAAGGGTCCTGAGACCACACTGTCCCGGGAGGATTCCACCCCCCGCTTAGCCACTGCAGCGACGTCCCTCCGCCGAGCCAACTTTTAAAAGGTCCGATTTTGTGCTCCGCGGCTCTAGCACTTGCCAGAAGCGGCCAGCGGAGGCCCCGCCCCCGCCGTCTATCCTCCCAAATATCGCCTCGGATTCACTTCTCCACACGCCCTACCTTCCAGTAAGTGGTCGCTTCTCTGTTCAGAGAGTTGTTGCTACTCTCCTGTTCGATCTCCTGTTGAGTTCGTAGGTGTTCAGAATGGTTTGGTCCCTATTCAGCTGAATTCCTGAGACCAGACGAAATCTAGGTCTCCTACTCCTCCCGCTCTCCTAGAATTTTCGAGCATGTTCAAAGAATAAGGGATTTTATGTTCAACCTGAAATCTCTTAGGACTCCTACTGAATTGAAGGGCTTTACTCACCTACACCTACCTTGAACATGACAGTTCCTATCTCCTATTTCATTTGGCAGACTTAACCTTCCCTCATCTGCCTGTTCCTTTTCATTTAGGCTCCATCTTCAATATAACATATATGGAGGAATATAATTAAAAACAAAATCTGCATCCAGTCTATAAAATCTCTTCACAAATACAGAAGAGATACAAAACAGTTTTGTTATAGAGTAAGCAATAACCATAGAGAATGTAAGGTGCAGCACATCCTAAGTGATAAAAAGGTTGCAAAGGCAGAAATCTTATTCTTCAATATAGCTAAGAAGATACAACCTATTCTATTCATGTTTTCCAGATAAAATGGCTCATATCTTTTATCTTTATGGAGGTGAGGTTTAAAATTTAGAGTCAGATGACATTTGAATTAGGCCATTTATCCCTAAATTCCTCAAATTTTCTTTCTCCATACTTGATGGAACTTTTCCACATTTAATGTGATTTCTGCTTTCTGTTTCTCCCATTAACTTGCTGTTTTCTCTACATATACACCCCTGTTTGTAGCCATAGATAATCACTAGGCCCCCCAAAAAATTGCATGTGGAAAATTAAGGAAATGCCCTAGAATATAAATACACGTCTTTACAATTTTGCAACAAAAAATGTTTGAGTGAAATAATTGTCAAAATTCAGGAACCTGCATCTGGAGGGAGTATCTTTTTTTAAGATTTATTTTATTTATTTATTTAATTATTTGAGAGAGTGTTTGCACAATGGGTGGAGAGGGGAACGGGTGGAGGGACAAGATCTCAAGCAAACTCACAGCTGTGTGTGGAGCCTGCCTTGAGACCTGATTTCATGATCCTGAGATCATGACCTGCGCTAAAACCAAGAGGTGGATGCTTAACCAACAAAGCCACCCTGGAGGGATTGTATTTTTATCTTCAAGAAGTATTTACTGATGTGAAAATATTTATTACTTACTGTTAATACATAAAATTCTGGGTTTAAAAAGTATATTAACCTAAGACATCCTCCTAATGTTTGTATTTCTTTGTGAGGCATGATCAAATATGGCAATTGTAAAAATAATTCATTTCTCCTACCTATATTGAAAAGACAAAGTAGTCACAATATTGTACCATGAACCTATAGAAATTCTCACTGTAGGTGGAGCGTGGTTATTCCTAGACAGAAAAGGAAGTTTTCACTCAAAATTAAGTTTGCCTTACAAATGTACATTCTGTTGGTAGGGCATAAAGTTTATCCCACATAATCTTTTTGTATAAATATGTTGGCTGTTGCGATAAAAGCAATTTACCCAAGAGGCACATAGAAATAGATTTTATTTATAACACTTTCAAGTTATTTTTTATCTCCGACTTTTTAGGATCTCATTCATGGTAGATCTCTGACATCTCTTAAAATCTTTTCCTTCCTGACTATCTAACAGGTATTTACAGACATACCAAACAAAATCATATTTATTCCACTAATATGACAATGAAATGTATTTGATACTATTTAACACAGAATACATACATAAGAGTAACAGATAAGTTAACTTTGTATAATGAAACCTAATTACATTTTATTTTAGTCAGTAATAACAACAGATTCACGCTATTGTTTAAAAGTTGAGACCAAATACACATTTTGTATAAATAACCATTTCAAAATATAAAATTCAAGGGCAATTGTATCTTTGTATTGTTGTATCATATTACCTAATTCTTTAATATTATCAACATCTTAAGAGAAATTCCTTTAAACAAATCTTTCCATTCCCCTCTGACCTGGCCATGGGCAACCACTATGTTGTGGTCTCAATGACTTTCTTTATATAGAGGTTACACAGATTAAGTTCTAAATAATCAGGGTTTTAAAATCTTTTATTTTGGGGCGCCTGGGTGGCTCAGTTGGTTAAGCGACTGCCTTCGGCTCAGGTCATGATCCTGGAGTCCCGGGATCGAGTCCCACATCGGGCTCCCTGCTCGGTGGGGAATCTGCTTCTCCCTCTAGCCCTCTTCCCTCTCGTGCTTTCTATCTCTCAAATAAATAAATAAATAAATAAATAAATTGAAAAAATATAAAATATAAAATCTTTTGTTTTACTCATTTTTTTGCAGTTTTCATTTACCAGGTTTTATGTTATTGGCACCAATCTAGTAAAAGTGTGTTTAGAAGAAGGAAATGTTGTGGTTTTTTTAAAGATTTTATTTATTTATTTGACAGAGAGACAGACAGCGAGAGCAGGAACAGAAGCAGGGGGAGTGGGAGAGGGAGAAGGCTTCCCGCGGAACAGGGACCCCGATGTGGGACTCCATCCAGGACCCTGGGATCATGACCTGAGCCGAAGGCAGAGGCTTAACGACTGAGCATCCAGGCACCCCGAAGAAGGAAATCTTTTATATCAGGGGTAAATTTAATTACGTATTTATATCTTTAAAAATCTGTAAAAAGGAGATTTTTTACATCCGATTATTTTGTCACTGTCTACATAAATTTTATTTAAAGTACTTTATTTTAACCGAATGAATTTCAAAAATAAACACTCAGGCTTTAATTGCGAGAAAACAGGCATTTGTGATGTCACAACTACTCAGGTGGTGGACCATTGGGATGGTCTGGATAGTTTATCTGCATAGGCCAGCCAAAGACGCATGTGAAGCTGCAGTGTTCAAAACTATGAATATCGGAAACGTAGCTGAAGAAAAACTTATTTGAGATAGCATATGTTTCTTCAGAAATTAAAGATGATTCTCCTAAAGATGGATGGACTGGTTCCGCAGCCTCCATTAGCGCTGCTTTGTGTGAGCACACATTCACAGGAGATGTGGACCTGAGGTCTATGATTGAAGAAAATGTTTTTCAGGCCTTGTCAGGAGGATTCTTGATAGAAAGACCACGTTACACAATCTATGTCAGTGAACCAGATGAGGATAATGATTTTCTTTCTCTGACCTTTCCCAGGAACCTTTGATAAATATTTGAATGTGATCAATTCAAGTTAATTCGGTTGGAAGAGAAGGGAAGTTCTATCGTGATTGATGATGAAATCATCAAGAAAGAAGTTTTTGAGAGAAAGTCTCCTTTCAGAATATTAGAAACTGGAAGTATGAAGAGTTTAGTTCACCAGCTTAATCTTTATGGATTTAGTAAAATGCCACAGAGTTTTCAAAGATCTGCTTCTCTGGCTGACTTTCTAGCAGAGAAAAAAGAAGTTTCTCTTTTAAGAAAGGTATTCAAAAATGTTATGATTTATATACAGAATATATAAGATTTCACCTTGTATAGCAGTAAATAGGTTCCTATGCATAGGCTAAAGTCAGTTTTTTAAACTTTAATATTTTTCAAAAACTGAGACCAGGTTAGGCATGAAACATTCAGGGTTATAAGAAATTTGGTAGTATCTTTGACCTTTACCAGTGAACTTCAATTTAAGTAAGGTCCTGAAGCCACTTGAAGTGCTATTCACTGTTATTTGTAAATATATAACGCATTTTCATAAACAGTAATTAAGTGTTTGTTACCAGTAAGTAAATTTTTAAAAATACTAATATACTAAATATAATATTTGATGACTTTGTGTGATGAAACTAAAGTCAGATTTTATAGGTTATCTTCTCTTATATCTTAGTTGGAAATGTCATTTAGTAACTTTCTCCTTTGGTTTCAGTTACACTACTATCATAATCCATTATTTAAACGAGGCTGCCCCCAACTTTAGGTAAGAATGAAAAGAAGAGTCAGGATTAAAATTATTCTACAGTTTCATTTGTTCAAGATTTCAAAAAGAAACCCTGCAGAGCAGGGGAAATGTGGATAGTCCTAATTCTGGTTTTGTTGCTGAAACTAGTGGAGAAAATTTATATTAAAACTCCGTGAATGTAAATGTGCCTCTAATAAGGAAGCCTTCTCCCAGCCAGAGAATTGCTACTACAACTGCCCCTATGAGAAGTGATTTTTCTCCTGCATTAGCAATGTCAGTTAGACCATCGGAACAAATTGGAATGGAGCAACATGCTACTTTTCACGTTCACTCACATAGTAGCTACATTCAAGCAAATGGCCACATTGTGAACTTTGTTACAACTACAACATCTACATCTCAGTACTGTATCATATCTCCCTTAGAGAGCACTTATTTGGGAATGATGGTGGAGCCTTCCACTTTTCCAACTAGATATGCAGATTTGTAAGGCAGTGAGGCTTGTTTTTCTAACCTGTAACCAGCGGGCAACCCACGGTGCACAATGCCCATGATAGGTAATATTTCTGCAGCCTCACTTTCAAGGTCAACTCCTCAACCATCTCCATGTATGCACATCATCCGAATTACAACTCATCTGTCAAAGGACTGTCATTATGCAAGATAACAAAGGTTATCATTTGTTGGCAATTGACCACATATTGTCAATTCTCTTCCTTGAACAATAAAGTTACATGTTCATCTTTATGATTTCATTATGTTTAGTTTTTGAGTCGTTCAGGGTAAAATTCTTGATTGTATTAATTGTATTTTTTTGTCATTTGGCAAGAATACTTGACATATATCCTAAATATATTATATGTATTTAAAAAAAGAATGGGAGCAAAGAAAAGAAGCATTTGGATTCAAGTAATTTCTGACATAGTCCAGGATGAATAAAATGTGGGCATAAATTACAATGAGGTGGAAGGGGGCACCCGAGTGGTTCAGTTGTGAGACGTCTGCTTTCGGGTCAGGTTATGATCCCAGTATCCTGGGATCGAGCTTTGCATCCATTGCAGACTTGTGTCCAGAAGCAGACTGCCTCTCCCTTTGCACACCCCCCTACTTGTATGTGCTCTGCAATAAATAAAATCTCAAAAAAATTGATGTGGAAGAGATACATGTCATCGAAATCTAGAAAAGACAAATACATAGTATTTGTATTTGTATTTGAGTATTTTCTCATTTACATTATATTCTCCCAGTTATTTAGAAGAATGCTTGGATTTTACTTGGCAAAGTTGTCTTCATTGAAAAGTACATTTATAGTGGAATGTATTACACTCTCACCAGTTCAGCAAACATTGTGTCATCACATGATGCAGTCATGGACTACATGTCTCAGAATGTTTTATAATTTTACAGGTGGTATTAATAAAGGCCTGTTTGGCCCTAGTGATCTCAAAACATTCCATTTTGTGCCTTCATTTCCTCAGGTCATTAGCCCACCTTTGATATTTTTTAATGGATACATTTATATTGCCTTCTGATTCCATCCACAGCCTATTTCAGGCTTAATCCCTTATGCTGTTTTTGACGACTTTTAAATTCTGAGCCCTGAAATTCAGCGTAGTTAAAGTCTTGACTTTAAGGAGAACCTTTTACCTGAGCAGGTTCATAAGTTTCTATTCCATTATCCATTTTGATTTACATTCAAACTCTTCTTAGCCATGCCAATTCCCATCATACAACTCTTAGGTGGAACCCCTTTACTTTGTCTTGGATAGATTGAGCACAGTTATTGTCAAATATATTTTTATATGTATATATTGAATGAACGATAAATGAAAGTTGGTTTAAGCCAATCAAAATCTGCTTTTTGTGACTGAACATCCCATGTCTTTTACTATTATCATACTTGGTCTTACTGTTCACTGGAAATTTTCTTTCAAGAGTAGTTCACAGGTATGCACACTATAGATAATGAGTTTGAGTTAAGGAAGCTAGCATCACTAGTTATCACTGCGTGCACTGATTTTTAGTTTCCAGTTTTTTGGCCATTATGCAAGCAGGCTATTCTTGTTAATGCCACTATTAACACTTTTTCTGTTCTGTTTCATTGAAATATAGGATTATTTCTCTGCCTGACACAATATCTTCTCCATCTTTTTCTTTGATAAGTCATTCCCTGAGAGAATTTGCTATGTACTTACTAGCTCTGTGTCTATGGCCGTATCCCCACTAGTGTGTAATACAATGACAAAATTCATTCCCTTGGCCTCTGAGATAGCTGGAATTGGGAGGAAATCCAGACCTGAACAATCCATTCTTGTCATCCTACTGCATCAACACATATTTTCAAACTGTGTCTACACAGGAAAAGTTTGCAATCATTACTCTGTATAAGGAATCCCAATCCTCCAGGAGTTTCATGAGAATAAAATGATCGTCTAAGTCCATATGCCGTTAATCACCATTATTTAGTTCTCATATGAGAAATTGTAGAGAATATGGTTAACAACATCGTCAAATATTATACATAAATGTTTCTTTTTTTTTCTTTGGTCAATATATTTTTTAAATTTTATTATGTTATGTTAGTCACCATACAATACATTACTAGTTTTGACGTGGTGATTCACGATCCTTTGTTTTCATATAACACCCAGGGCACCATGCAGTATGTGCCCTCCTTAATGCCCATAACCGGGCTAACCAATCGCCCCTCCCCTCTAAAACGCTGTTTGTTTCTCAGAGTCCACAGTCTCTCATGGTTCATCTCTCCCCCTGGTTCCCCCCCACCACCACCCCGTTCATGTTTCCCTTCTTTCTTCTAATGCATATGGACCTTATTTTCACTACATCTGTGTCTTTGGGGTAAATCCCCAGGAGTACAATTGCTGGGTCATCGGGTAGCTCTATTTCTAAATTTTTGAGGAACTTCCAGATTGTTTTCCAAAGTGGCTGTACCAACTTGCATTCCCACCAACAGTGTAAGACTGTTCCCCTTTCTCCACAACCTATCCAACAGCTGTTTCTTTCCCTGTCCATTTTTGCCATTCTAACTGGTGTTAGGTGGTATCTTAAAGTGGTTTTGGTTTTAATTTCCCTGATGGCTAATGATGATGAACATTTTTTCATGTGTCTATTAGCCATTGGTATGTCTTCTTCAGAGAAGTGTCTTTTCATATCTTCTGGCCACTTTGGGCCTTGATTATTTGTTTTTTGGGTGTTGAGTTTGAGAAGTTTTTTATAGATCTTGGATACCAGCCCCTAACGTGGATTCTCTTTGGCAAATATCTTCTCCCATTCTGTGGGTTGCCTCTTTGTTTTGTTAACTGTTTCTTTTGCTGTACCAGAAGCTTTTTATCTTGATGCCGTCCCAAAAGTTCATTTTTGCTTTTTTTTCACTATCTTTTGGAGATGTATCTTGACAGAAGTTGCTGTTGGCGACGTCAAAGAGGTTATTGCCTATATTCCTCTCTAGGGGTCCACTCTGCATCTAGGACACGAATGTTTCTATCATTCCCCAGATTAGGGATTTGCTCAAAAACAATTTTAGTCCTCTCTCTCTCCACTCCTTCTGGGATTCGAATTATTCTGATATTGGAACACTTCATGATGTCACTTATTTCTCTGATTCTATTTTCATGAATTCTGAGTTGTTTTCCCTGGCCTCCTCTTTTCCCGTTTTATCTATTATATTGTCTTCCAGTTTGCTTATTTGTTCTTCTGCCTCACATACCCTAGCTGTTAGATTATCTAGATTGGATTAGATCTCATTGATAGCATTTTTAAGCTCTGCGAATTCAGTTTTCATTTCTGCCCTAGAGACTCTATGTTGCCATTAATTGATTTCTCCATTCTAGCCATCGTCTTCGCAATTGCTACCGTTAATTCCATTCTCCAACATCTAGGTTTTATCTGCATCAATTTGTAAATCTCTACCATAAGATATAATCTCTGAGTCTTTTCTATTTTAGAATTTCCTCCTCCTGTTTTCTGTTGATGGATGTTTGAGGGAAAGTAAAGAGTCCAAACTATTGACCAAAACCCAAGCAAGATGCACTTGGTTCCTTGGGACATTAGGGTTGCTGACCTCTTGTTTTCCCAGCCTATCTTCTGGGGGAGGGGCCTTCCACGCTGTTAATCAGGAAACCCTGTTAGGGCAGAGTTGCCCTGCCCCCAACTGTGGGGACTGGGCTCAGCGGGAATCACTTTTAGGGGCTTTTGTTCTCTGGCAGCTTTCCCTGGAGGCTTTCTGCATCTGTCCCACAGGTCAGAGCAGAAGAGACCGTTTCCAACACTCTGCCTCATGGCAGAGAGACCACAGTCAGTTCTTCAGTGAGCTCTCCAGGCCACACCGTCCGTGCTGCTCTAAACTGCAGGGTCCTGGGTTGTGCACCCCTCTGCAGCACGCCTAGTCCTGCCTCCAGGTAAGAGCATGTCTCTGCCCTTTGTGCTTCTAAAACCACCAGCCACTACCAGTTCCAACCAGAGACCCTGCTGCTCCTGGGTTTCACCCCGGGGACTGCCCTAAAGTACTTTCCCCACTGCTACAGGTCTGTGAGTTTGTGCCCCATCCCCAGCGCATAAGGCTGTCGCTTACTGGCAGTATAGGATCCCCATGGCCAGGCACATTCCCGCTGCCATTTATCCTCTGATATCAGCCCGCAGACTCAGGGCTTGCTGCTTAGTACTTCAAAACAAATGGCCTGCAATATTCTGTTCGTACAGATCCAGATCTTACATCTCAGGGTTGTTTACTGGATGCTCAGATTGGTCTGGTAGATATCCAGCTCAATTCCGGGGACGAGTTGAAATAGGGTCCCCTACTCCTCCGCCATCTTTCCTCTCCTATCAAGTGGTGACTCTTGATCTCAACTCAGGTCTTGATCTTAGGGTCCTGAGTTCAAGGCCTAGAATGCATCTCTTATAGAAAGCATAAAGTTGGATGATGGTTTTTCCATTATTACAAATAGTGTCTTTTACTTAAATAGTCTAATTCATGTACATTTATATTATTTTATTTTATTATTTTATTTATTTAATTATATTTAGTTATTAATGTTCTTTTTATTAACTCAAACCCAAGCACCAGCCAAAGAGTGTATATCTTCTCTCCATAGAGTAACACATTAATTATTATATTAATTTCATCTGTTGAAGTAATCTCTCCTCAGGATCTACTCTAGAAATCCCTAACTTACTATCGTTTTTAGTAGCCACTCTTTGGACTTGGTATAGAACTATGATCTTGAGGTCTCTTTCATTACCTTGGGGATTGCTTTTGCACTTGTGTTTCCCAGTTCCTGATTTGATGTCTTCCTCTTTCCTTCTCCAAAACTGCCTTCTGTTGTTGACCGTCTTTCAGTAGCTTCCCAGAAAAGGGTGCACGAGTGATAATTTTTTCGAAACTTTGAATGAATATATTTTTGTTCTGTTGATTGTTTGGCTGGTTATAGAATTCTAAATACTTTGAAATTTCTTAATGATGTGGCTTTGGATAGATTTTTTTTTTCACCTGTAGTTGGGGTACTGCTTGGAAACTTTCAATCTGAAAACTTACCTTCTGGGACATTAAAAATATATATACTTTGATGATTTCCTTCTCTTTAAATTCTGTTTTCTTCTGGAACATTTAGGATTATGTTGAAATTTCTGGATTAGTACTCTAATTTTCTAATCTCTTGTCTCTCTATGTGTTTTTGCTTTACCTCCTGTGATTTTATCTTAATTTAATTTTCCAACTTTTCTCTCTAGCTTTTCCAGTCCTGACCATGCTTTTAATTTACAAAAGCTATTTTTATTTTTTGAAAGATTCTTATAAACCACAACTTCTTTATCCATTTATCTGTTGATGGACAGTTCTTTTGTTTCAACATCCTGGCTATTGTAAATAAATGATACTGATGTGAACATGGGGTTGCAGTTATCTCTTTGACATAGGGTGTTATTTTCCTTTGGTTATATTCAGAGAAGTGGAATTACTGGATCATATGGTAGTTCTATTTTTATATTCTTCAGGAACCTCTATATTATTTTCCATAGTAGCTGCACATTTTTACATTCACACCAACATTCCAAATGGTTCCAATTTCTACATATTCTCTGCAGCAATTACGTCTTGTTTTTTTGATGATGGCCATCTTAGTAGATATGAGGTGACATCTCATTCTGGTCTTGAATGACATTTCCCTTATCATTAGTGATGTTGAGCGTCTTTTCACGTACCAGTTGTTTATCTGTATGTCTTCATTTTTTCTTTAAAAAAATTTATTGTTATGTTAATCACCATGCATTCTATCGTTAGTTTTTTTCTTTTTTATTGTTATGTTAATCACCATATATTACATCATTAGCTTTTGATGTAGTGTTCCAAGATTATTCATTGTTTGTGCATAACACCCATACTCCATGCAGAAAGTGCCCTCTTTATTTATTTATTTATTTATTTATTTATTTATTTATTTATTTATTTGAGAGAGAGAGAATGAGAGATAGAGAGCACGAGAGGGAAGAGGGTCAGAGGGAGAAGCAGACTCCCCGCCGAGCAGGGAGCCCGATGTGGGACTCGATCCCGGGACTCCAGGATCATGACCTGAGCCGAAGGCAGTCGCTTAACCAACTGAGCCACCCAGGCGCCCGAAAGTGCCCTCTTTAATACCCATCACCAGGCTAACACATTCCCCCACCCCCTCCCCTCTAGAACCCTCAGTTTGTTTGTTTTTTTTATTTGACTTTATTTTTTTCATTTTTTATTGTTCTGTTAATCACCATATATTACATCATTTGTTTTGGTGTAGTGTTCCATGATTCATTGTTTGTTCATAACACCCAGTGCTCCATGCAGAATGTGCCCTCCTCAATACCCATCACCAGGCTAACCCATCCCCCTACCCTCTTCCCCTCTAGAAACCTCAGTTTGTTTTTCAGAGTCCATCATCTCTCTTGGTTCGTCTCCCCCTCTGACTTACTCCCCTTCATTCTTCCCCTCCTGCTATCTTCTTCTTTTTTTTGTCTTAATATATGTTGCATTATTTGTTTCAGAAGTACAGTTCTGTAATTCAACAGTCTTGCACAATTCACAGTGCTCACCATAGCACATACCCTCCCCAATGTCTATCACCCCGCCACCCAATCCCGCCCACCCCCCACCACTCCAGCAAACCTCAGTTTGTTTCCTGATTTTAAGAATTCCTCATATCAGTGAGGTCATATGATACATGTCTTTCTGTGATTGACTTATTCAATCAGCATAACACACTCCAGTTCCATCCATGTCGTTGCAAATGCCAAGATCTCATTCTTTTGATGGCTGCATAATATTCCATTGTGTATATATACCACATCTTCTGTAGCCATTCAACTATCGATGGACATCTTGGCTCTTTGCACAGTTTGGCTATTGTGGACATTGCTGCTATAAACAATGGGGTGCACGTACCCTTTCGGATGCTGATATTTTTATCTTCGGGGTAAATACTGAGTAGTGCAATTGCTGGATGGTATGGTAGCTCTATTTTCAACTGTTTGAGGAACCTCCATACTGTTTTCCAGAGTGGCTGCACCAGCTTGCATTACCAATAACAGTGTAGGAGGGTTCCCTTTTCTCCGCATCCCTGCCAACATCTGTCGTTTCCTGACTTGTTAATTTTAGCCATTCTGACGGGTGAGAGGTGGTATCTCATTGAGGTTTGATTTGGATTTTCCTGATGCCGAGCGATGTTGAGCACTTTTTCCTGTGTTTGTTGGCCATTTGGATGTCTTCTTTGGGCAGATGTCTGTTCATGTCTTCTGCCCATTTCTTGATTGGATTATTTGTTCTTTGGGTGTTGAGTTTCATAAGTTCTTTATAGATATTGGATACTAGCCCTTTATCTGATATATCATTTGCAAATATTTTCTCCCATTCTCTCGGTTGTCCTATGGTTTTGTGGAGTGTTTCTTTTGCTGTACAAAAGCTTTTTATCTTAATGAAATCCCAATAGTTCATTTTTACCCTGGCTTCCCTTGACTTTGGCGATATTTCTAGGAAGAAGTTGTTGCGGCTGAGGTTGAAGAGGTGCTGCCTGTCTTCTCCTTTATGATTTTGATGGACTCCTGCCTCACGTTTAGGTCTTTCAACCATTTGGAGTTTATTTTTGTGTGTGGTGTAAGGAAATTGTGCAGTTTCATTCTTCTGCATGTGGCTGTCCAATTTTCCCAGCACCATTTGTTGAAGAGACTGTCTTTTTGCCATTGGACATTCTTTCCGCTTTGTCAAAGATTAGTTAACCATAAAGATGAGGGTCCATTTCTGGGCTCTCTATTCTGTTCCATTGATGTATGTCTCTGTTTTTGTGCCAGTACCATACTCTATTGTTAATGACAGCTTTGTAATCGACCTGAAAGTCCGGAATTGTGATGCGGCTAGCTTTGTTTTCTTCTTCAATATTCCTCTCGGTATACCGGGTCTCTTCTGGTTCCATACAAATTTTAGGATTATTTGTTCCATTTCTTTGAAAAAAGTGGATGGTATTTTGATGGGGATTGCACTGAATGTGTAGATTGCTCTAGGTAGCATTGATATCTTCCCAATGTTTGTTCTTCCAATCTATGAGCATGGAACCTTTTTCCATTTCTTTGTGTCTTTCTCAATGCCTTTCATAAGTATTTTATATTTTTCTGAGTATAGATCATTTGCCTCTTTGGTTAAATTTATTCCTAGTTATCTTATGGTTTTGGTTGCCATAGTAAATGGGATCGACTCCTTGATTTGTCTCTCTTCTGTCTTGTTGTTGGTGTATAGGAATGCCACTGATTTCTGTGCATTGATTTAATATCCTGCTACTTTCCTGAATTCCTGTATGAGTTCTAGCAGTTTGGGGTTGGGGTCTTTTGGGTTTTCCACATACAGTACCATATCATCTGTGAAGAGTGAGAGTTTGACTTCCTCTTTGCCGATTCGGATGTCTTTGATCTCTTTTTGTTGACTGATTGCTGTGGCTAGGACTTCTAATACTATGTTGAATAGCAGGGGTGATAGTGGACATGTCTGCTGCGTTCCTGACCTTAGGGGAGAAGCTCTCAGTTTTGCCCCATTGAGAATGATATTCGCTGTAGGTTTTTCATAGATTCCTTATATGATATTGAGGTATGTACCCTCTATCCCTAAACTCTGAAGAGTTTTGATCAAGAAAAGATGCTGTACTTTGTCAAATGCTTTTTCTGCATCTATTGAGAGGATGATGTGATTCTTGTTCTTTCTTTTGTTAATGTATGGGGTCACGTTGATTGATTTGCGGTTGTTGAACCAACCTTGAAGCCCAGGGATAAATCCCAATTGGTCGTGGTAAATAATCCTTTTAAAGTACTGTTGGATCTTATTGGCTAGTATTTTGGTGAGAATTTTTGCATCTATGTTCATCAAGGATATTGGTCTGTAATTCTCCTTTTTGATGGGGTCTTTGTCTGGTTTTGGGATCAAGGTAATTGTGGCCACATAAAATGAGTTTGGAAGTTTCCCTTCCATTTCTATTTTTTCAAACAGTTTCAGGAGAATAGGTATTAATTCTTCTTTAAATATCTGATGGAATTCCCCTGGGAAGACATCTGGTCCTGGGCTTTTAATTTTGTGGGAGATTATTGATGACTGCTTCAATTTCCTTAGTGGTTATAGGTCTCTCCAGGTTTTCTATTTTTTTCTGGTTCAATTTTCGTGGTTGATACATTTCTAGGAATGCACCCATTTCTACCAGGTTATCTAATTTGCTGGCATAAAGATGCTCATAATATATTCTTATAATTGCTTATATTTCTTTGGTGTTGGTTGTGATCTCTCCTCTTTCATTCATGATTTTGTTGATTTGGGTCATTTCTCTTTCCTTTTTGATAAGCCCGGCTAGGGGTTATCAATCTCTTAATTCTTTCAAAAAACCAGCTCCTAGTTTCGTTGATTTGTTCTACTGTTCTTTGGTTTCTATTTCATTGATTTCTGCTCTGATCTTTATTATTTCTCTTCTCCTGCTGGGTTAGGCTTATTTGCTGTTCTTTCTCCAGCTACTTTAGGTGTAGGATTAGGTTGTGTATTTGAGACCTTTCTTGATTCTTGAGAAAGCCATGTAATGTTATATCATTTCCTCTCAGGACTGCCTTTGCTGTATCCCAAATATTTTGAACAGTTGTGTTTTCATTTTCATTGGTTTCCATGAATTTTTTTCATTCTTCTTTAATTTCCTGGTTGACCCATTCATTCTTTAGTAGGATGCTCTTTAGCCTCCATGTATTTGAGTTCTTTCCGACTTTCTTTTGTGCTTGAATTCTAGTTTCAAAGCATTGTGGTCTGAAAATATACAGGGAATAATCACAAACTTTTGGTACCAGTTGAGACCTGATTTGAGATCTAGGATGTGATCAATTCTGGGGAATGTTCCATGGTCACTAGGGAAAAATGTATATTCGTTTCTTTGGGATGGAATGTTATAAAAATATCTGTGAAGTCCATTTCATCCAGTGTTTCATTTAAGTCTTTATTTCCATGTTGATCTTTTGCTTAGATGATCTATCCATTTCAGTCAGGGGATGTTAAATTCCCCCACTATTATTGTATTGCTGTCAATGTGTTTCTTCGCTTTTTTATTAATTGCCTTATATAATTGGCTGCTCCCATGTTAGGGGCATAGATATTTACAATTGTTAGATCTTCTTTTGGATAGACCCTTTAAGTAGGATATAATGTCCTTCATCTCTTATTATAGTCTTTGTTTTAAAATCTAATTTGTCTGATATAAGGATTGCCACCACAGTTTTCTTTTGGTGTCCATTAGCATGATAAATGGTTTTCCACCCACTCACTTTCAATCTGTGGGTGTTTGGGTCTAAAATGAGTCTCTTTCAGACAGCATATTGATGGGTCTTGTTTTTAAATCCAATCTGATACGCTGTGTCTTTTGATTGGGTCATTTAGCCCATTTCCTTTCAGGTAAATATTGAAAGATAATACCCCCATTGTATTGGGGGTAAGGTGAGTGTTACTGTATATTGTCTGTGTTCCTTCTGATATATGCTGCTTTTAGGCTCTCCCTTTGCTTAGAGGACCCCATTTCTTGGAGGGCTGGTTTTGTGTTTGCAAATTCCTTTAGATTTGTTTGTCCTGGAAGCTTTTGATCTCTCCTTCTATTTTCATTGACAGCCTAGGTGGATATAGTATTCTTGGTTGCATATTTTTCTTGTTTAGTGCTCTGAAGATATCATGCCAGTCCATTCTGGTCTGCCAGGTCTCTGTGGATAGATCTGTTGCCAATCTACTATTTCTACCATTGTAGGTTACAGATCTCTTCTCCCGATCTGCTTTCACGATTTTCTCTTTGTCTCTGAGACTTGTAAGTTTTAGTATTTGATGTTGGGTTGTTGACCTATTTTTATTGATTTTGAGAGGGTTTCTCTGTGCCTCCTGGATTTTGATGCCTGTTTCCTTTCCCACATTAGGGAAGTTCTCTCCTATTATTTGCTCCAATATACTTTCTGTCCCTCTCTCTCTTTCTTCTTCTTCTGGGATCCCAATTATTCTAATGTTGTTTTGTCTTATCGTATTGCTTATCTCTCCAGGTCTGCCCTTGTGATCCTGTAGTTGTTTCTCTCTCTTTTTCTCAGCCTCTTTATTTTCCATCATTTGGTCTTCTATATCGCTGATTCTCTCTTCTGCCTCATTTATCCTAGCAGTTAGTGACCCCATTTTTGATTGCACCTCATTAATAGCCTTTTTGATTTCGACTTGTTTAGGTTTTAGTTCCTTCATTTCCCCAGAAAGAGTTTGTCTAATACCTTCCACTCTTTTTCCAAGCCCAGCTAGTATCTTTGAAGTCATGATTCTGAAATCTAGGTCCGACATCATACTAATGTCCGTATTGTGTGGGTCCCTGTCAGATGGTACTACCTCTTGTGCTTTTTTCTGAGGTGATTTTTTTCTTCTTGTCATTTTGTCCAGAGGACAACAGATATATGAGAAAACAAAATGCTAACAGGTTAGGAATATCCCCAGCAAATATACCCTAAACAAATCAGAAAGACCTGAACCTAGGGGAAAGGAAAGTGAAAGAAAGAAAAACAGAAAGAGAAAAAAAATGAAAAAGATAAAAACAAAAACAGAACAATTAAAAAAAACAGAATATGATCAAATATGATCAGGCTTGTGCATAGTTCAGTGCCACACACTAGATTTTGGGCATATTTTGGACTGTTAGAAGAAAGTGCCTCCTAAAATTTTAAAGGAAGAAAGACTTATATATGTACAAAATAAGGGTTGATACAATGAAGGGATGGAATATGACTGTCAAGATGAAATTATAAAAGATTTTATAAAAGGAATTGATAAGATTAGAAGTTGTTTGAAAAGAGAAAGAAGAAGATTAAAAAAAAAGAAAGAGATAATATGATCAGGCAGGAGACTAGAACAAAGCCATACACTAGTGATTTAGGGTATATTTTGATCTGTTAGAAGAATCTGTATCTCAAAATTTTAAATAGAGAACAACTTATATATATACATGCCAAATACAGGGTAACTATTATGAAGGGATAAAATATGACTCTAAAAATGAAAAATAAAAAATGTTTTTTAAACAAGGGATTGATCAGATGTTGGTGGAAAAAGGGAAAAAGAAAAAAAAAACAGTTAAAAAAATTAACTTTGAAAAACTAGTGAATCATGGTAAAAAAGCCAAGAATTCTATGTGCAGTATTCCCCTAGCGCTGGAGTTCTGTTCTCCTTGATCAGTTAACTTGGTCTTGCTTGCTGGCTCTTCTTGCTAATCTTCTGGGGAAGGGGCCTGTTGCCCTGGTTCTCAAATGTCTTTGCCAGAGGCAGAATAGCCCCTACCTTGTTGGTCCGGGCTAAGCAAGCTGCTTGGGTTTGCTCTTAGGTGTTTTTGTTCCCTGCAAGCTCCCAGTACAGCTTTGGAGGACCAGGGTGAAAATGGTGGCCTCTCAATCTCCACTCGGAGGAGCTGAGAACTCAGAGCCCCGCTCCGAGAAAAGCAGTCACTCCCCTCTCCCTGGTCTCTGGTCACATTGCGTGCTCACCTGGCCTGTGACCAAGCGTTTCTATCTCTGGTGGCAGACCCCGTGTGGAGTCTCCAAACCTAGCAGTGTCCTGCAATGCCCTTCTGCGTCGCTCCTCCCAGGGGAGGACTCCCCAACTCTGCCGCTTGTTGGGTCCCTGCTGGAGGAGCAGTGGCCCGACTGGGCCGCGGATCACAGCTTATGGCAACACCGAGCTGAGAATCCGCACTTCGGCTCCATCTCTGCAGCCGGCTTCCCCGCTCCGATACCTGGGAGTTCTGCTGCACTCAGGCACCCCCGGTATTTCTGTGACCCCAAGTGTCCTGAGACCACACTGTCCCACGAGTGTTCCACCAGAACTTAGCCAATGGAGCTTCGTCCCTCACCAGAGCCGACTTCTAAAAGATCTGATTTTGTGCTCCGCATCCCTATCACGTGCCAGAAGCAGCCTACGGAGGCCCCCTCCCCCGCCATTTATCCTCCTGAATATAGCCTCGGATTCACTTCTCCGCATGTCCTACCTTCCAGTAAGTGGTCACTTATATGTTCAGAGAGTTGTTGCTACTCTCTTTTCAGAACTCCTGTTGAGTTCGTAGGTGTTCAGAATGGTTTGATCCCTATTGAGCTGAATTCCCGAGACCAGACAAAATCCAGGTCTCCTACTCCTCTGCCATCTTGCTCCCATTAGTTTTTGATGTGTCTTCCATGATTCATTGTTTGTGCATAACACCCAGTGCTCCACGCAGACCATGCCCTCCTTAATACCCATCACCGGCTAACCCATCCTTCCAGTCCCCTCCCCTCTAGAAACATTGGTTTATTATTCAGAGTCCATCGTCTCTCCTGGTTCATCTCCTCCTCCAATTTACCCCCCTTGATTTTTCCCCTCCTGCTATCTTCTTCTTCTTTTTTTCTTCTTAACATATATTGCATTATTTGTTTCAGAAGTATAGATCTGTGATTCAACAGTCTTGTACAATTCACAGCGCTCGCCATAGCACATACCCTGCCCAATGTCTATCACTCAGCTACCCCATCCCTCCCTCCCCCCACAACTCCAACAAACTTGAGTTTCTTTCCAGATATTAAGAATTCCTGGTATCAATGAGGTCATATGATACATATCTTTCTCTGATTGACTTATATCACTCAGCATAACACCCTGCAGTTCCATCCACATCATCCCAAATTCAAGATCTCTTTCCTTTTTATGGCTGCATCATATTCCATTGTGTATATATACCACAGCTTCTTTAGCCATTCATCTGTCGGTGGACATCTTGGCTCTTTCCACAGTTTGGCGATTGTGGAGATTGCTGCTATAAACATTGGGGTGCACGTACCCCTTTGGATCCCTAAATTTGTATCGTTGTGGGAAATACAGAGTAGATCAATGGCTGGATCATACGGTAGCTCTATTTTCAACTTTTTGAGGCACCTCCATACTCTTTCCAAGATTGGTTCCACCAGCTTCCATTCCTACGAACAGTGTAGGAGGGTTTCCCTTTCTCCACATCCAGCCAATATCTGTCATTTCCTGACTTGTTAATTTTAGTCATTCGGAGTGGTATAAGTGGTATCTCATTGTGGGTTTTGATTTGGATTTCCCTGATGTTGAGCGATTTGAGCACTTTTTCCTTTGTCTGTTGGCCATTTGGATGTCTTCTTTGGAGAAATGACTGTTCATGTTTTCTGACCATTTCTTGATTGGATTATTTGTTCGTAGGGTGTTGAGGTTGATAAGATCTTTATAGATTTTAATACTAGCCCTTTATCTTATATGTCATTTGCAAATATTTTCTCCCATTCTGTCAGGTGTCTTTTGGTTCTGTGGACTGTTTCTTTTGTTGTGCAAAAGCTTATTATCTTGATGAAATCCCAATAGTTCATTTTGCCCTTGCTTCCCTTGCCTTTGGCGATGTTTCTAGGAAGTAGTTGCTGTGGCTGAAGTCGAAGAGGTTGCTACCTGTGTTCTCCTTTAGGATTTGGATGGACTCCTGTCTCACAGTTAGTTCTTTCAACCTCTTGGAGTCTATTTTTGTGTGTGGTGTAAGGAAATGGTCCAGTTTCCATCTTCTGCATGTGGATATCCAATGTTCCCAACACCATTTGTTGAAGAGACTGTCTTTTTTCCCCTGGACATTCTTTCCTACTTTGTCAAATCTTAGTTGTCCATACAGTTGAGGGTCCATTTGTGGGCTCTATATTTTGTTCTATTGATCTATGTGTCAGTTTTTGTGTCAGAACCATACTGTCTTGATGATGACAGCTTTGTAATAGGGCTGGAACTCCAGAATTGCGATGCCCCAAGTTTTGCTTTTCTTTTTAACATTCTTCTGTCTATCCGAGGTCTTTCCTGGTTCCATAAAAATTTTAGGGTTATTTGTTCCCATTTCTTTGAAAAAAGTGGATAGTATTTTGATGGGGATTGCATTGATTTTGTAGATTGCTCTAGGTAGCATTGACATCTTCACAATGTTTGTTCTTCCAATCCATGAGCATGGAAAGTTTTTCCATTTTTTGTGTCTTCCTCAATTTCATTCATGAGTATTTTATAATTTTTGAGTACAGATCCTTTGCCTCTTTGGTTTGATTTATTCCTAGGTATCCTATGATTTGGGTGCAATGGTAAATGGGATCGACTCCTTAATTTCTCTCTCTTCTGTCTTGTAGTTGTATAGGTATGTCACTGCTTTCTGTGTATTGATTTCATATCCTGCCACTTTATTGAATCCCTGCATGAGTTCTAGCAGTTTTTGGGTGGAGTGTTTTGTGTTTTCATATAAGGTATCATATCATTTGAGAAGATGGAGAGTTTGACTTCCTCTTTGCCGATTTGGATGTCTTTGATTTCTTTTTGTTGACTGATTGCTGTGGCTAGGACTTCTAATACTATGTTGAATAGCAGTGGTGATAGTAGACATCCCTGCCGTGTTCCTGACTTTAGGGGGAAAGTTCTCAGTTTTTCCACATTGAGAATGATATTCTCTGTAGATTTTTCATAGATGGCTTTTATAATATTGAGGTATGTATCCTCTATCCCTATACTCTGAAGAGTTTTGATCAATAAATGGTGCTGTACTTTGTCAAAAGCTTTTTCTGCATCCATTAAGAGGGTCATATCTTTCTTGTTCTTTCTTTTGTTACTGTATTGTATCACATTGATGATTTGGGGATGTTGAACCAAACTTGCAGCCCAGGGATTATTCCCACTTGATCGTGGTAAATAATCCTTTTAATGTACTGTTGGATCATATTGGCTAGGATTTTGGTGGAAATTTTTACATCCATGTTCATCAAGTATATTGGTCTGTAATTCTCCTTTTTGATGGGGTCTTTGTCTGGTTTCGGGATCAAGGTAATGGTGGCCTCATAAAATGAGTTTGGAAGTTTTCCTTCCATTTTTATTTGTTGGAACTGTTTCAGGAGAATAGGTATTAATTCTTTCAATGTTTGGTAGAATCCCCCTGGGGCGCCATCTGGCCCTGGGATTTTGTTTGTTGGGAGATTTCTGATGACAGTTTCAATTTCCTTAGTGGTTATAGGTCTGTTCAGGTTTTCTATTTCTTCCTGGTTCAATTTTGGTAGTTGATACGTCTCCTGGAATTCATCTATTTCGTCCAGGTTATCTAATTTGCTGGCATAGAGTTGCTCATAATTTGTTCTTATAATTGTTTGTATTTCTTTGGTGTTTTTATTTCTTTGGTGTTGTTGTCAATGTGTTTCTCTGCTTTTGATATTAATTGCCCTATTTCATTCACGATATTGTTGCTTTGGGTCATTTCTCTTTTCTTTTTGATAAGTCTGGCCAGGAGTTTATCAATCTTGTTATTTCTCTCAAAGAACCACCTCCAAGTTTCCTTGACCTGTTCTACTGTTCTTTTCGGTTCTATTTCGTTGATATCTGCTCTGATCTTTATTATTTTTCTTTTTCTGCTGGATTTTTGGCTTTATTTGCTGCTTTTTCTCTAATTCCTTTAGGTATGTGTTAGGTTTTGTATTTGAGATCTTTCTTGCTTCTTGAGAAAGGCTTGTATTGCTATATACTTTCCTCTCAGGACTGCCTTTGCTGCATCCCAAAGATTTTGAACAGTTGTGTTTTCAATTTCATTTGTTCCCATGAATTTTTTTAATTCTTCTTTAATTTCCTGGTTGACCCATTCATTCTTCAGTAGGATGCACTTTAGCCTTCATGTATTTGAGTTCTTTCCGACTTTCCTCTTGTGATTGAGTTCTAGTTTCAAAGCATTTGTTCTGAAAATATGCAGGGAATAACGGCAGTCTTGTGGTACTGGTTGAGCCCTGATTTGTGACCTAGGATGGGATCTATTCTGGAGAATGTTCCATGGGCACTAGAGAGGAATGTGTATTCCGTTGCTTTGGGATGGAATGTTCTGAAAATGTCTGTGAAGTCCATTTGGTCCAGTGTGTCATTTAAAGTCTTAATTTCCTTGTTGATCTTTTGCTTAGATGATTGTCCATTTCAGTCAGGGGAGTGTTATAGTCCCCAACTATTATTGTGTTGTTGTCAATGTGTTTCTCTGCTTTTGTTATTAATTGCCTTATATAATTGGCTGCTCCCATGTTAGGGGCTCAGAAATTTACAATTCTTAGATCTTCTTGTTGGATAGACCCTTTATGTAGAATATATTGTCCTTCCTCATATCTTATTAAAGTCTTTGGTATAAAATCTAATTTGTGTGATATAAGGTTTGCCACCCCACCTTTCTTGTGGTGTCCATCAGCACTGTCACTGGTTTTCCACCCCCGCAGTTTCAATGTGGCGGTGTCTTTGTGTCTAAAATGAGTCTCTTGTTGACAGCATATCAATGGGTCTTGTTTTTTAATCCAGTCTGATAGCCTGTGTCTTTTGATTGGGGCATTTACCCCATTTACATTCAGGGTAACTATTGAAAGAGATGAATTTAGGGCCATTGTATTGCCTGTAATGTGAATGTTACTGTATACAGTCTGTGTTCCTTTCTGGTCTATGCTGCTTTTAGGCTATCTCTTTGCTTAGAGGACCCCTTTCAATATTTCTTGTAGGACTGGTTTCATGTTTGCAAATTTCTTTAGTTTTTGTTTCTCCTGGAAGCTTTTTATCTCTCCTTCTATTATCAATGACAGCCTAGTACGGTATAGTATTCTTGGCTGCATATTTCTCTCGTTTAGTGCTGTGAAGATATCATGTCAGTTCTTTCTGGCCTGCCAGGTCTCTGTGGATAAGACTGTTGCCAATCTAATGTTTCTACATTATAGGTAACATATATCTTCTCCCAACCTGCTTTCAAGATTGTCTCTTTGTCTTGGAGACTCGTAAGTTTTACTGTTAGATGCGGGAATATTGACCTATTTTTATTGATTTTGAGAGGGGTTCTCTGTGTCTCCTAAATTTTGATGCCTGTATCCTTCCCCACATTAGGGAAATTCTCTGCTATAATTTGCTTCAATATACCTTCTGCCCCTGTCTCTCTCTTCTTCTTCTGGGATCCCAAATATTCTATTGTTGCTTCGTCTTATCATATCACTTATCTCTCGAAATCTGCCCTCGTGAACCATTAGTTGTTTATCTCTCTTTGTCTCAGCCTCTTTATTTTCCATCATTTGGTCTTCTATATCACTGATTGTTTCTTCTGCCTCATTTATCCTTACAGTTAGTGCTCCCCTTTTTTATTGCACCTCATTAATATCCTTTTGGATTTCTAATTGTTTAGATTTTATTTCTCTTTTTTTCTCCAGAAACCATTTCTCTAATAACTTCCATGCTTTTTACAAGCCCAGCTAGTATTTTGAAATCATGATTCTGAACTCTAGGTCTGACATCGTACTAATGTCCACATTGAGTAGGTCCCTGGCACACGGTACTACCTCTTGTTCTTTTTGTTAAGATGAACTTTTGATCTTGGCATTTTGTCCAGAGAATAGATGAATGAGAAAACAAAATGCTAACAGGTTAACAACAACCCAGAAAATATACTCTAAACAAATCAGAAAAGACCTGAAACCAGGGAAAAGAAAGGGAAAGAAAGAAAGAGAAGAAAAAATAAAAAGATGAAAAGAAACAAAAACAGAACAAAACAAGAAAAAACAGAATATGATCAAATATGATCAGGTTGGTGCATAGATCATTGTCACACACTAGATTTTGTGTTTCTTTTGGTCTTTTAGAGGAAAGCACCCCCTAAAATTTTAAGGAAATAAAGACTTAAAAATGTACAAAATTAGGTTTGATACAATGACAGGATGGAATATGATTTAAAGATGAAAAGTATAAAAAAATTTTAAAAAGGAATTGATAAGAAGGTGTTCGAAAAAAGAAGGAGGATTAAAAAATCAAGAAAGGAAGAAAAAGAGAGAATGTGATCAGGCAGTAGGCTAGAACAAAGAGATACAATAGAGATTTAACGTATATTTTTAAATGTTAGAAGAAACTGAATCTCAAAATTTTAAAGAGAACAACTTATATATATAAGCCAAAACTAAGGGTAACTACTGTGAAAGAATAGGTTATGACTCTAAAAATGAAAAATATTTTTTTAAAAAGGGATTGATAAGATGTAGGTTGAAAAAGGGAAAAAGAACAATTCAAAAAAATAAAGACAATTATGCGGCATTATGTGTCATTTTGCTCTTGTTTAGCGCTTTTTTTAAAAAGATTTTTATTTATTTATTGAGAGAGAGAGAGAAAGGTAGAGAGAGAGCATGAGATGGAGGAAGGTCAGAGGGAGAAGCAGACTCCCTACTGAGCAGGGAGCCCGATGTGGGACTCGACCCCGGGACCCCAGGATCATGACCTGAGCCGAAGGCACTCGCTTAACCAACTGAGCGACCGAGGCACCCTTGTTTAGCTTTTAAATACTGCATATCCCCCACCTCTCCTTTTTCTCCCTCCATCTTCTCCAAGGAAAAAGAAATTATAGACTTTTCTATTGTACATTCAACTCTTAACTTTAATTAAGACTATGTCCAGGCACTGTACCAGGAATTGCTAGGTTTCTACCTATCTTTCAGTGTAAAGTACTAGTGTTTAAAAATAGTTTCAAGGGATGAGACCCTCAGTACTCTGCTTATTTGAAGAATCAGTGGTAAGAGCAGTGAAGAAAATTCATGGAATACAGTTTTGAAATAACACCTTTATGAAGTCAAGTAAGTTGATCCAGGTTCTAAACATTTGCTGTACTCAAGCAGATAGAAAAGCATCTGTTATATATGTCTGAATACGCTGTAGCCTAACTGAGCATGCATTTAAACCCTCTAAAAATACTCAGCATATAATCTTGCGTTTGGGCTTGCCAGCGGTTTTTGTTGCAGTTAACCTGTGTTCTCTCTCAAATTTTGTAATATATTCTTTGAATAACTTCGGGTTCCTCATTTTATTTACTTATTATATATTACTAGAGTACATTTTAACATTGCAAACAATACCGTGAGTGGGTAAAAGTAAAATTGGTCTTCTGTGCTTTTAAGATCCACAAATACAAAATACATTAATTATATTCAATTATAGGAATTATAATTATTAACATATTATTAATACCTTATTTGTTCTACTATTTTGACTTCTTAATATTTTTTATGTATAGAATCATCTGCAACTTAAAATAATTTTCTTTGTCCGTTGTCCAAGTTTTAATCGGTCATTTGTATTTTAGTTGAATTATAATAGTCCTTTCGATATTATGAATGATATTTATTTGTAGGATATACTTTTCTCCCTTCTGTGGGTTTTTATTGGAAGATAACAAATAAACTTACTGAAATGAAAATTTTACTCTAAGAATTAAGGAAGACTTAGCATGCAGAAGTATGAATCAATGAACTTAAAGACCGATCAGTTGAAACTGTTGAGCTTGAGAAGCAGAACAAAAATGAAGAAAAAATATAACAAAGTCTAAGACCTTTAAGACACTAGAAATTAAACCAATATTCACATAATAATAGTGAATTATCCTCTCCAAAATGAGAGGAGAGAAAAGGAGTACAAATAATAGTTGTTTTGGCCAATAACTTCTCAAATATTTTGAAATAAACATACGAACACGTTCAAATATCTCAAGGAATTTATCCAGAATAGAATCAGAAAGATCCACAGTGAGACAATATATTAAAATTTCAAAAGCAAAAGACCTCTGAATCAAGCAAGCTTCAATCTAAAAGTGACTCATTGTGTTCCAGACATCCACAATGAAATTTCATAAATAATAAAACCCAGAAACAATGGTATGATATACTTAAAGAGGGAAAAAGGAGAAACTCTTGCTGTCAACCAAGAGTTCTATATGTGGCCAAACCAATTTTTGAAAAAATTTAAACATTCTCATATAAACTAGAGAGAAAGGGCGCCAGGTGGCTCAGTCAGTTGAGTGTCCCACTCTTGATTTTCACTCAGGTCATGATCTTGTTGTGGGAATCAACCTGTGTCAGGATCCAACTCAGTTAGGGGTCTGCTTCATATTCTTTCTGCCTCTCCCTTTTCCTTTCCTGTGCCTGTCCCCACTCATGGTCTCTCTGTGTCTGAAATAATTAAATAAAAGCTTAAAAAATAAAGAAAAACCTAGAGCTGAGAAATTTCATTACTAGCATGCCTGCTAAATTAAAACATGCCAGGCTAAATATTGAAACCTTAAATTAAATGATACCACAATATATTTGAAAGGAACCTAAAGAAATAAACATGATTAAGGAGAATCACATCGGTACCTCTGAAATGAATATTACTGTATTTTTCAAATGCCTCTTCATTTCTACATGGCTTAAAAGCCAAAACTAATATAGCTTATGTGTTTTGATAAACATGCAGTTTATAAAGTGTATAGGTAAACATGCAGTGCACGAAAATACAGGAGGGACAGGGGTGTATAGAAACAGATTTTTATATGCTACTGACCTAAGTTGATAATAAATTATAATAAATTTTTATATTCAAGATGATATATGTAATCCTTAATATATCAAATAAAAATAACTTTAAAATGCACAGAAGTGGAAATGACAAAACAATCCATGAGTTACAAAGGAAGGTAGTAATAGATATATTAATAAAGAAAATATATACAACATATGGAAAAGAAATAGCAAATGGCAGCAGAAAATTCCTACTCATCAATCACTTTAAACGTACATGAATGAAGTGGAAGGGAGCAAGATGGTGGAGGAGTAGGAGACCTGGCTTATGTCTGGTCTCAGGAATTCAGCTGGATAGGGATCAAACCATTCTGAACACCTACGAACTCAACAGGAGATAGAAGAAGAGAATAGCTACAACTCTCTGAACAGAAAAGCGACCACTTTTTGAAGGGTAGGATGTGTGGAGAAGTGAATCTGAGGCGATATATGGGAGGAGGACAGCAGGGGAGGGGGCCTCCGTCGGCCACTTCTGGCAAATGATAGAGCCATGGAGCACAAAATTAGAACGTTTAAGAAATCTTTTCTGCTGAGGGTCGTCACTCCAGTGGCTAAGCTGGGGGTGGAAACCTCGCAGGACATTGTGGTCTCAGGATCCTCTGTGTCACAGAAATACTGTGGGTGCCTGAGTGCAGCAGAGCTCCTGGGTATCAGCGCGGGGAAGCCGGCTGCATAGACGGAGCTGAGGTGTGGGCTCTCAACTTGGGGTTGCCATAAACTGTGATTGGAGATATTCAGGCCACTGCTCCTCCATCAGGGACCCAAAAAGTGACAGATCATGGGAGACTACCCTTCCTTCCCCGGGAGAAATGGCGTGAGAGCGCACCTCAGATATCTGCTGAGTTTAGAGACTCCACATGGCATTGGGTGCCAGAGATAGAAACACACAGTCCCAGGCTGGGTGAGCAATTCCGCCTCCAGCAAAGACATCTGGGAAGCACGGCAACAGGCCCCTCCCCCAGAATATCAGCACGAACAGCCAGCCAAGACCAAGTTAACCAATTAATAAGAATGGGAGAACTCCAGTACTAGGGGAATACTGCACATAGAATTCAATGATTTTTTACCATGATTCATTAGTCTTCCAAATTTAATTTTTTAACTGTTTTTTCAATTGCTCTTTTTTCCCTTTTTCAACCAACTTATTATCAATCCCGTTTAAAAAAGAAAATTATTTTTCCTTTTTAGAGTCATATTCTATCCCTTCATAGTAGTTACATTTATTTTTGGCATGTATATATAAGTTGTTCTCTCTTTAAAATTTTGAGATACAGTTTCTTCTAACATATCAAAATATACCCTAAATCTCTAGTGTATGGCTTTGTTCTAGTCTCGTGCCTGATCGTATTCTCTCCCCTTTATTTTTTCTTTACTTTTTTTAATCCTATTTTTTGTTTTTTCAAACACCTTCTTATCAATTCCTTTTTCAAATATTTTTATATTTTTCATCTTAACAATCATATTCCATTCCTTCATTGTAGCAAACCTTAATTTATACATATTTAAGTCCTTCTTTCCTTAAAATTTTAGGAGGTACTTTCTTCTAACAGACAAAAATTCACCCAGAATCTAATGTGTGGCACTGATCTCTGCACCAGCATGCCCATATTTGATCATATTCTCTTTTTTTGTTGTTGTTCTGTTTTTGTTTGTTTTTATCTTTTACTTTATTTTCCTTTTCCTCTTTTCCTTCTTTCTCTTTCTTTTCCCCTGGTTTCGTGTCTTTTCTGATTTGTTTAGAGTATATTTTCTGGAGACATTCTAAACCTCTTAGTATTTTGTTTTCTCATTCATTTATTCTCTGGACAAAATGATAAGAAGAAAAAATCATCTCAAGAAAAAGAAAAAGAGGTAGTACCGTCTGCCTGGGACCTACTCAATATGGACATTAGGACTGATGTCAGACCTAGAGTTCAGAATCATGATTTTAAAGATACTAGCTGGGCTTGCAAAAAACATGGAAGTTATTAGAGAATCCTTTTCAGGAGAAATAAAATAACTGAAATCTAACCAAGTCGAAATCCAAAAGTCTTTTAAAGAGGTGCAATTAAAAATGGGGGCACTAACTCCTAGGATAAATGAGGGAGAAGAGAGAATCAGCGATATAGGAGACCAAACGATGGAAAATAAAGAGGCTGAGAAAAAGAGATAAACTACTGGATCACGAGGGCAGAACTTGAGAGACAATTGATACGAGAAGACAAAACAACATTAGAGTAATTGGAATCCGAGAAGAAGAAGAAAGAGAGAGAGGGACAGAAGGTATATTGCAGCAAATTATAGCAGAGAACTTCCCTAATGTGGGGAAGTAAACAGGCATCAAAATCCAGGAAGCACAGAGAACCCCTCTCAAAATCAATAAAAAATAGGTCCACACCCCAGCATCTAATAGTAAAACTTAACTTAACTCCAAATGCTTCTTTCCCTTTCCTCCCATTCTTTTTAAATACATAAAATTTCTTTAGGATGTATGTCAACCCTTCTTGCCAAATCACAAAAAAATAAATGAAGAAAATCAAGATTTTTACCCTGAAATATTTCAAAAAATAAACATAATGAAACCATAAAGATGAACATGCACATTTATTGTTCAAGTAAGAGAATTGCCAATATGTGGTCAATTGCCAACAAATGATAACCTTTGTTATCTTGCATAATGACAGTCCTTTGACAGATCTGTTGTAATTAGGAGGATGTTCATACAATGGAGATGGTTGAGGAGTTGACCTTGAAAGTGAGGCAGCAGAAGTATCACCTATCATTGGCATTGTGCACCGTGGGTTGCCCACCGCATGCAGTTTAGAAAAACGAGCCTCACTGGCTGACAAATCCTCATATCTATTTGGAAAAGTGGAAGGCTCCACCATCATTCCCAAATAAGTGCACTCTAAGGGTGATATGATACGATACTGAGATGTACAAGTTGTAGTTGTAACAAAATTCACAATGTGGCCATTTGCTCGAGTGTAGCTGCTATGTGAGTGCATGTGAAAAGTGGTCAACTGGTTTAAAATAGCATGTTGCTCCATTCCAATTTGTTCCGATGGTATATCTGACATTGCTGATGCAGGAGAAAAATCACTTCTCACTGGGGCCTTGTAGTAACAATTCCCTGGCTGGGAGAAGTTTTCCTTATTACAGGCACATTTACATTCGTGGACTTTGAACGTACACTTTCTCCACTAGTTTCAACAACAAAACCAGAATTAGGACTTTCCACATTATCCCCTGCTCTGAACGGTTGCTTGTTGAAATCTTGAACTAATGAAACTGTAAAAGAATTTTTAACCCCGACTCTTCATTCTTACTAAAAGTTGGAGGCCGCCTCATTTAAAATATGGATTATGATATTACTGTAACTGAAACCAAAGGAGAAAGTTACTAAGAGACATTTCCAACTAGGATATAAGAGAAGATAATCTATAAATCTGACTTTAGTTTCATCACACAAAGTCATCAAATAATATATTTAGTATATTAGTATTTTTAAAAATTTACTTACTGGAAACAATCGGTTAAATCCAGTTCGTGAAAATGTGTTATATATTTAAAAATAACAGTGAATAGCACTTTAAGGGGCTTCAGGACCTTACTTAATTTGAAGTTCATTGGTAAGGGTCAAAGATACTATCAAAATTTCTTATAACCCTGAATATTCCATGCCTAAGATGGCCTCAATTTTTGAAAAAATATTCAAAATTTAAAAATCTGACTTTAGCCTATACATAGGAACCTATTTACTGCCATACAAGGTAAAATCTTATACCTTCTGTATATAAATCATAACATTTTTGAATACCTTTCTTAAAACAGAAACTTATTTTTCCTTTGCTAGAAATTCATCCAGAGAAAGAGAACTTTGAAAACTCTGTCGCATTTTACTAAATCCATAAAGATTAAGCTGGCGAACTAGACTCTTCATACTTCCAGCTTCTAATATTCTGAAAGGAACCTCTCCAAAACTTCTTTCTTAAAGACTTCCCCATCAATCATTATAGAAGCTCCCTTCTCATCCCACCGAATTGACTTGAATTGATCAATTTCAACAATTTTCCAAACTTCCTGACAAAGGTCAGAGAAAGAAAATCATTATCTTTATCTGGTTCAGAGACACAGAATGTGTAACGTGGTCTTTTTATCAAGGATCCTCCTGACAAGGCCTGAAATCATTTTCTTCAATCTTAGATCTTATGTCCACATCTCCAGTGAATGTGTGAACACACAAAGGAGCGCTAATTCAGGCTGCGGAACCAGTCGTTCCATCTTTAGGAGAATCATCTTGAATTTCTGAAGAACATGTGTCATCTCAAATAAGTTTTCCTTCAGCTACGTTTCTGATCTGCATAGTTTTGAACACTGCAGCTTCAAATGCCACTTTGGCTGGCCTACGCAGATAGACTACCCAGACCATCACAATGCTCCACCACCTGAGTAGTTGTGACATCACAAGATGGCTGTTTCCTCATAATTAAAGCCCAAGTGTTTATTTTGAAGTTCATTCAGTTAAAATAAAGATTTAAAATAAAATTATGTCAGACAGGACCAAAAAAATAGGATGTACAAAATCTCCTTTTTACAAATTTTTTAAAGAAATAAATACATAATTATATTTAGCCCCTGATATAAAATCATTTCCTTCTTCTAAACACACTGTTACTAGGTTGGTGCCAATAACATAAAACCTGGTAAATGAAAACTGCAAAAAAATTGAGTAAAACAAAAGTTTTAAAAAGCCCTGACGATTTGTAACTTAAATCTGTGTAACCTGTATATAAAGAAAGTCACTGAAACCACAAGTTATTGGTTGCCCTGGGCCAGGTCAGAGGGGAACAGGAAGTCTGTTTGAAGGATTTTTTCTTAAGATATTGAAAATATTTAAGAATTAGGTAATTTTCTACAGGAGTCTGAATCTGTTTTTACTACACTAAAAAATTTTAATTAGGTTTCTGAATATAAAGTTAACTTATCTGTTTCCCTTACATATGTATTCTGTGTTAAAAAGTATCAAATACATTTCATCGTCATATTAGTGGAATAAATATGATTTTGTTTGGTATATCTGTAAATAATTGTTAGATCATCAGGAAGGAAAAGATTTTAAGAGATGTCAAGAGATCTACCATGAATGAGATCCTAAAGAGTCAGAGATAAAAAATAACATGACAGTGTTATAAATAAAATCTATTTCTATGTGTCTCTTGGGGAAATTGCTTTTATTGCAAAAGCCAACATATTTATTAAAAAAGATTATGTGGTGTAAACTTTGTGCCCTACAAAAAGAATTTACATTTGTAAGGCAATTTAATTTTGAGTAAAATGTTCCTTTTGTGTCTAGCAATAAACATACTCCACCTACAGGAAGAATTTCTGTAGGATCATGGTATAATATTGTGACTGCTTTGTCTTTTCAATATGTGTAGAAGAAATAAAGTATTTTTACAACTGCCATATTTTATCATGCCTCAGAAAGCGGTACCAATATCAGAAGAATGTCTTAGTTTAATGCACTTTTTAAACCCAGAATTTTATGTATTAACAATATGTAATAAACATTTTCACATCAGTAAATATTTCATGAAGATAAAAAGATATCCCTCCAGGGTGGCTTTATTGGTTAAGCATCCAACTCTTGGTTTTAGCTCAGGTCATGATGTCAGGTCAGGATCATGAAATCAAGTCCCAAGTCAGGCTCCACACACAGCTGTGAGTTGGCTTGGGATTATGTCCCTCCCCCTCTTCCCCTCTTCACCAATTGTGCAAACTCGCCCTCTCAAATAAATAAGTAAATAAATAAAATAAATCTTAAAAAAATAGATACACCCTCCAGATGCATGTTCATGAATTTTTACAATTATTTCATTCAAACATATTATTTTTTGCAAAATTGTAAAGATGTGTATTTATATTCTAGGGTTTTCCTTAATTTTCCACATGCAGGTTTTTGTGGGGCCTAGTGATTGTCTATGGCTACAAACAACGGGGTGTATATGTAGAGAAAACAACGAGTTAATGGAGGAACAGAAAGCAGAAATCATATTAAAGGTAGAAAAGTTTCATCAAGTAGGGAGAAAGAAGTGTTTGGTGATTTAGGGAAAGATGGCCTAATTCAAATGTCATTTGACTTTAAATTTTAAACCTTACCTCCATAAAGATAAAAGAAATGAGCTATTTTATCTGGAAAATATGAATAGAATAGGTTGTATCTTCTTAGTTATATAGAATAAGATTTCTGTCTTTACGATTTTTTATCTCTTAGAAGGTGATGCACCTTACATTCTCTCTGGTTAGTGCTTACTCTATAACAAAACCCTTTTCTTTCTCTTCTGTCTTTCTGAAGAGGTTTTATAGAATGGATGCAGGTTTTGTTTTTAATTATATTCCTCCAGGATGTGTTATAATGAACATGGAGGCTACATGAAAAGGAACAGGCAGATCAGAGAAAGTTAAGTTTGCAAAATGAAGTAGGAGAGAAGAACGGTCATGTTCAAGGTAGGTGAGTAAAGCCCTTCATTTCAGTAGGAGTCCTAAGTGATTTCAGGTTGAACATAAAATCCCTTATGCTTTGAACATGCTCCAAATGTATAGGACAGCAAATAAGGAGCAGCTCCAACATCTCTTTTTCAGCTGCTTCTACCTATCCCATTCTCTGCCTAAACCCAGATATTTCGCAATACTTGTATCTGTCATAAATCTGGTGACTTTAGGGTTTGTTTTTCTGGAGGCTTGAAGGTAGAGACTCTTTCAACTTATTTTATATGAGAAGAGAATATGCTGATGAGCAATCTCAGGTTGGACAATGGTTAATGTATTACAAATTCTGAAGTTCCTAATTAGTAGAATGATGAACTGTTTAATTTTTTAAGCTAAACCTCAACCGTATGGTAACATCACATAACAAAGAAATTCAAAATAAATAAAATAAATAAATAAATCTCAACCAAGTGGCAGAACGGCAGTGTATTTTGAGTTAGTCAGATGTTTTGCAGCAGAGGCCATGTGAAATTTAAAAAAGTGCACCCATGTACACCTGAATTCCCTCACTCTGTGACTCTTCTCTTTAACTTTACACATTAAAATTTTAGACTGCCAGAGACCTACTTTTAAACTCTGAGGATTTAGTGTACGTAAATGTTTTCACAGGTATTTTCTAAAAATAAACTTTACAGGTCTTCTTACATGTTCTGAGTAAAGAGGAGGGGATTGGGCTGGGCTGTGAGAAAGGTATGACCTTTAATATGTATACATTTGATTTATGGATTCCTGGGGAGATAATGGTATTCATTTCATATACTATTGATTTCCTTCTTCCCTTAAGCTACATTGTCTCTAGTTATTTAGTCATGTCTTTTTTTTTTAATATTTTATTTATTTATTCATGAGAGACAGAGGAGGAGAGAGAGAGAGGGAGAGAGAGAAGCAGAGGGAGAAGCAGGCTTCCAAGGAGCAGGGAGCCCGATGCGGGACTCGATCCCAGGACCCTGGGATCATGACCTGAGCCGAAGGCAGACGCTTAACCATCTGAGCCACCCAGGCGCCCATAGTCATGTCTTTCTTTATGCATTTCCTCTCCTTTTGTAATATCTTAGATCTCCCTCTATTCAACTTCTCTTCTCTATTTCCTCTCCTCCTCTTTTTTTCTTATTCATGGATTCACTCTGGATTTAAAAATTATTTAAAATAATATCTTTATTTTCTAACATTGTATCTTTAGCTTACATTATTTCAGAAGAATGTGTTTTTGACATCATGTGTTTTGTGAGTGGTGAAATCATCTGCAAATGACTATTTCATATCTCCATATTTACACATACTTCATAGTTAGATATGAATGTTTTATCCTCTTCTCTCTTCTGTACATATAAGTGCTATAGTATAATTTCTATCTTGTCCTTTTAAGAAATACACTGCCTCTATTTTGAGAAATTACAATTATTGTGTATGTTATCCTTTTGATCCAACCATTATGAAAATAACTTCCTTTCCTATTTCTTATAGATCAGGTCTGCTAATAAGGAATTTAGTCCATTTGTGGGGTGCCTTGGTGGCTCAGTCATTAAGCGTCTGCCATCAGCTGAGGTCATGGTCTCAGCGTCCTGGGATGGAGCCCAAATCGCGCTCTCTGCTCAGTGGGAAGCCTCCTTCTACCTCTCCCCCTGCCCCTGATTGTATTCCCTCTCTCCCTGTGTCTCTCTCTGTCCAATAAACAAAATTGTAAAAAAAAAATTGTCCATTTTTTATTTGGGTATATCTATCTGACCAGTCCCAGAAGTTACTCACAATTACTAAATATCTCCTCAGAATTTCATTCACTGGTGTTAGCAGCATTTCTAACCCAGAAAGTCTGATTTCACAACTTCCTTTGGAACATCAGTTGATCATTTATCATGAGGAAGTGATCTCTGTTATCCCGTTTTTTTGCCTGAAATCTACTTTTATATTAATATAACCACCGAGCTCATTTATCACTAGTACTTTAATGACTTTTTCCCGTCCCTTTACCTGTGTTTTATTAATTCATCTTTACTTATTATATTTTTCTTACTTACTTTTTTATTTTTTGAAGGTTTTCATTCATTTATTTGAGAGAGAAAGAGCACAAGGTGGGGGAGACAGACGCAGAGGAAGAAGCAGGTTCCTCACCGAACAGGGAGCCTGATGCGGGCTCAATCCCAGGACCCTGAGATCATGACCTGAGTGGAAGGCAGATGTTTAACCCACTAAGCGACCCAGATGCCCCCTTTGTTTCCTTATTTAATACGTATTACTTTCAGGCTTAGGGTTTTTTTAAATTTTAAAAAAATTAGAGTTTTTAAAAATCCAGCCCAACAAGCTATGCCTCCTTATTAGGGCATATAAGTCATTAAGCGGAACTAGAGGACACCTTCCTGATGCTGCCACACATACGTGCTAGAAGGCTTCTCAGTAGAGACACTTGTGCAGCTATGAAAGATGCCGTCTCCACAATCTGGATTCTATGCTAAGGAGAAACCACCTTCCCTATACTTCCACACCTCTAGGAGACATCGCTTTTCTCTTCTGGAGTCAAGGTTTAGTGGACAGTAGCTTTCTTCACAGTCTTTTTCCTCAGAGGGAAGCCTGGGGCACTCTCAGGATGCCTCCACACATGTAGGCTCGGAAACTCCTCGTTTGAACATACACAGTGTCGCTGTAACTGCATTCTCCATAGAAGTCTTTCTCCAAGCACAGGACACTGCACTATCCTAATGCTAGAACACATACATCTGTTAGAAGGGGCTTGTTTTGAAGTGTCATGTTCTACACTGAAACTTGCTTTATTCACAGACTTCTTGCTCTCAACTAAGTGTAAGGGACTTTCCCTTGCCTCTATTCAAAGATCCTAGAATCCTTCTCACCTCCCTTCCTGAAGGGTCAGGAACAAACTTCCTCTGAGGGGAAAGATGCATTCCCCAGAGACTTCTTCAAAGAAGAGGGATAGAGCATGTTTTGCAAGCTTCGTACGTTCAAGCTAAAATGTTTCCCCTTGAGAAACTTGATGTTCTCCGAAAGGTGCCTGCTCCACAGATTCTTTTCTAAGCCTAAGGACCTTGCCCCTTCCCTAGACTTCTGCATAGTTACTGGAAATCGAATTTCTCTCCTGGAAACAAGATGTTCATGGAAAGTTGCTTTCTGTGATGTCTGATTTCTCAAAAGGAAATATACTGCACATCCGGACCCTTCCAAACCTTTGTGTTAGACAGCGTTTCGTTGGGGAGAACATGTGTTTCCTGGCAGCTGCTTCCTCCACATCCTGGTGACTCCAATATCAGCAAGTTGCCCTTTGTATCTCCTTCTAGACCGATAGTGGAAATGGTTGAAAACTCTTGAGAAAAGATGGTAACTCTATGTGGCATACTCCACAGGATTGTTTCTCTGAGGAAAGGAGAGGGCCATCTCCTGATGCTTGAACACATACATGCTACAGGGCTTCTCACGTGAAGAAATTGGTTGTTTGCTCCAAGTTGTATTTCACACAGACGCATTTATGAGCATCAGGTCAAGGTCCCTTGCCTCAACTTGCTCACATAGATGTGAAATTTGTTCCATCTTCTGATATTCAGGTGGCAGGGAAAGTTTCCATTTGCTGCAGTCTTGTTTCTCAGAGTTCCCATCAGCCAGACTCCTCAGGATGACACAACACATGGGAAAAAAACAGGACATTCTGTAAGCAAGAGATTCCTGGAATGTTGTTCTAAACAGAGTGTTTTCACTGCGGGATGGATACATCACCCTCCAGATGCCTACACACATACCTGTTAGAAGGCTTCTCGCTAGGGACACTGGTGGGACTCTGAAAGGGGAAATCACAACAGATTTGTTTCTAAGAACCGGGACAAACCACCATCTCTGTACTTTGTCACATATGATAGATATCGCTTGTCCCTTCTGGAAAGAAGATGTTCGTGGGACGTGGCATTCTCCACCATCTTGTTTCTCAGAGGGAACGATGTGGCATTACAGTGATGCTTCCACGAATTTAGGCTAGGAACCTTCTTGCTTGGAAAAGCTCATTGGGGCTGAATATGAATTCGTCACAGAATTTTTTCTCCAGGCCATGGACAGTGCACATTCCTAATTGCTACCACACATCCCCGTACCTCTATATAAACATGCCAGAAAGCTTCTCACTGAACCAAGCCTCCTCTGAGGAGAAAGTTACATTCCCCAGAGACTGTAATCACAGAGGGAAGGAGACAACATGTTTCTCAAGCTTCAGCACCTACATGGTAGAATGCTTCTCACTTGAGAAAGTGGTGGTTCTCTAAACAGTGCATGTTTTACAGACTTGTCTCGAAGCATAAGGATGTTGCCCACTCCTGAGACTTCCAGATATTGGAAATCACATTCTTAACCTATAAAAGTGACATGCGTGGGACGTGGCATTCTGCAACGGCTTGTTTCTCAAGGCAAGATTATTGCCCTCTCACGATGCTTCCACATACATACGGTAGGAAGCTGCTCCTTTGAAAACCCACGGTGTGGCAGTAATTGCACTCTCAATGGAATTCTTTCTCCAGGATACAGCACTTTCCTAATGTTACAAAACATATATTTTTTGGAAGGGATTTGGTGTGAAGTGTCATGTCCTTCAGTGAAGATTGCTTTCTTCAGAGATTTTTTCTTGAGCCAAGGATTTGTGGCACTTTCCGCTTGCCTCCAGACCAACATGCTAGAGAGCTTTCACCAGGACTAACTTCCTTGGGTGGGGGGGAATTTACATTCCCCACAGACAGTATTCACAGAGGGAAGGGTCAGATATGTTTCCATAGCCGCAGCACAGACATGCTAGAATGCTTCTCACTCAAGAAACTTGTGGTTCACTCAATGGTGCATGTACCACACACTTGTCTCCAAGTGTCAGGACATGACCCTTCAGTACACTTGGTTTCCACTCATATACTGGATATAGATTTTCTCTTCTGGAAACTCGATGCTAGTGGAAATCACATTCCAACCAATCTTGTCTCCCACAAGGAAATATGCCATGTACTGAGGCTTCTAGATATATATAAAAAGCTTCTCATTTGAAGGTACTTGTGTTTCCTGGAGTTTCTGTGGCCCACAGAATTGTTACTACAACAGAGGGGGTTGCATCTCACCAGTCCTTCTGCGCATATCCTGGAAATCCCTCTGAACCCTGGAAACAAGATGTTCTCTCTAAGTGGCATAATCCACATGTTTGTATCTCAGAGGGAAGGAGATTAAACTATCCTGAGGCTCACACACATCCATGCTAGAAGACCTCTCTGGGATGATATGTGGTGCACTGAACATTCTATTCTCCACAGACTTGTTTCTAAGCATAGGGTCCTAGCCCCTTGCCTATGCTTCCACACACAGATTTGAAGATGGTTCTATCTTCCGACATCCAGATGACTGTGAAGATTTCCATTCCCCACATCTTGTTTTTCAGTTTCGTGTATAGATATGTCCTCATGATCCCCCACTTGCCTTGGAAAAGCCTTTTGTCTTCAGGAAGCAAGAGGTTATTTAAAGGTTGAATTAAAAAAAGACTGTTTTCACTGAGGGAAGGGTAGGGAACTTTCAGATGCTACAAGTCATATGTGCAACAAGGCTTCTCACTAGAGGCATTCCCCACAGTCTTATTTCTCAGTGAGGAGGTTATGGCATTATCCTGGTACTTCTAACCAATATAGGCTAGGAAGCTTCTTGCTTGAGGTAACGTGTTGTTCATGAAAGTCGCCATCTCCGACATTTGTGGTGCTCTGAATGTTGCACTCTCCACAGTCCTGTTTCTCGTCGTAAGGACAAGCCCCCTTCCCTATACTTCCACACAACTATGAGAAATGGCTTTTCTCTTGTGAAAACAAGATATGAGTGGACACCGGGTTCCTCCATCATCTGGGATCTCCCAGGAAATTATATGGCCCTATCATGATCTTTCCACACACAGAGGCTTGGAAGTTTCTGGCTTGATAAACTACGATGTTGCTGAAATGGACTGCTCCACATCATTCTTCGTCTAAGCGAAGGATGTGGTATTTCCTCATGTTAAAACACATGGATCTGTTCAAAGGGATTTGTTTGGAAGTGTGATGTTCCTCACTGAAACTTGCTTTATTCGCAGCCATGTTTCTTTGGGCGAATGGCATGACACTTTGCCCATGCCTCTAGACAAACATGCTCGGAAGATTCTCGCTGCAGCAAACTTCCTCTTAGGGGAAAGTTCCATTGCCCAGAGACTCGATTCACAAAGGGACGGATGCGGCATGTTTCCGAGGCTTCAACACATACCTGCAGAAATACTTCTTGTTTGAGAGACTTGTGGTTCTCTGAATGGTGCATATCCCCAGCCTCGTTTCTAAGTATAAGGCCATGGACCCTCTCCTAGATTCCCGCACTTGGATTGGAAATCGCTTTTCTCTTCTGGAGACAAGATGTTAGTGGAATGTGGCATTCCCCACAGTCTTGTTTCTCTTAGAGAGGAGGTAATGGCATTTTCCTGGTACTTCTAACCAATATAAGCTAGGAAGTTTCTCGCTTGAGGTAACGTGTTGTTCAGGAAAGTGGCCGTATCCACGTACTCGTTTCTCCCTGACAGGGACATGCCCCTTAGTCTGGTCTTCCACATCTGTGCCCAAATTTTTTTATCTCCAGAAACTACATGTTGCTGGTAAGCGGCATTCTCCACAGTCTGGTTTCTCAGAGGCAAGCATATGGAAACCCGTCGAAG